>NW_024055504.1:90452-378780 GCF_902713615.1 Scyliorhinus canicula
ACACAGACAAACATGCACCTATGAGTCAGACAGCACGCTTTCTCTGTATCAGACCCACACAAAAGCACACACACACATAGAGACAAACATGCACCTATTGAGTCAGACAGCACGCTTTCTCTGTGTCAGACCCACACAAAAGCACACACACACATAGAGACAAACATGCTCCTATTGAGTCAGGCAGCACGCTTTCTCTGTATCAGTCCCACACTAAAGCACACACACATACAGAGACAAACATGCACCTATTGAGTCAGACAGCACGCTTTCTCTGTGTCAGACCCACACAAAAGCACACACACACACATAGAGACAAACATTCACTTATTGAGAAAGGCAGCACGCTTTCTCTGTATCACACCCACACAAAAGCACACACACACATAGAGACACACATGCTCCTATTGAGACAGGCAGCACGCTTTCTCTGTATCAGACCCACACAAAAGCACACACACACATAGAGACAAACATGCTCCTATTGAGTCAGGCAGCGCGCTTTCTCTGTATCAGACCCACACAAAAGCACACTCACACATACAGAGACAAATATGCACCCATTGAGTCAGACAGCACGCTTTCTCTGTATCAGACCCACACAAATGCACACACACATAGAGACAAACATGCACCTATTGAGTCAGACAGCACGCTTTCTCTGTATCAGACCCACACAAAAGCACACACACACATAGAGACAAACATTCACTTATTGAGAAAGGCAACACGCTTTCTCTGTATCAGACCCACACAAAAGCACACACACGCACAGAGACAAACATGCACCTATTGAGTCAGACAGCACGCTTTCTCTGTATCAGACACACAAAAGCACACACACATAGAGACAAACATGCACCTATTGAGACAGGCAGCGCGTTTCTCTGTATCAGACCCACACAAAAGCACACACACACATAGAGACAAACATTCACTTCTTGAGTCAGACAGCACGCTTTCTCTGTATCAGACCCACACAAAAGCACACACACACATAGAGACAAACATGCTCCTATTGAGTCAGGCAGCACGCTTTCTCTGTATCAGACCCACACAAAAGCACACACACACATAGAGACAAACATGCACCTATTGAGTCAGGCAGCACGCTTTCTCTGTATCAGACCCACACAAAAGCACACACACATAGAGACAAACATGCACCTATTGAGTCAGACAGCACACTTTCTCTGTATCAGACCCACACAAACGCACACACACACATAGAGACAAACATGCTCCTATTGAGTCAGGCAGCACGCTTTCTCTGTATCAGACCCACACAAAAGCACACACACACATAGAGACAAACATGCACCTATTGAGTCAGACAGCACACTTTCTCTGTATCAGACCCACACAAAAGCACACACATAGAGACAAACATTCACTTATTGAGACAGGCAGCGCGCTTTCTCTGTATCAGACCCACACAAAAGCACACACACATAGAGACAAACATGCTCCTATTGAGTCAGGCAGCGCGCTTTCTCTGTATCAGACCCACACAAAAGCACACTCACACATACAGAGACAAATATGCACCCATTGAGTCAGACAGCACGCTTTCTCTGTATCAGACCCACACAAATGCACACACACACATAGAGACAAACATGCACCTATTGAGTCAGACAGAACGCTTTCTCTGTATCAGACCCACACAAAAGCAGACACACACATAGAGACAAACATTCACTTATTGAGAAAGGCAACACGCTTTCTCTGTATCAGACCCACACAAAAGCACACACACACACACGCACAGAGACAACATGCACCTATTGAGAAAGGCAGCACAGTTTCTCTATTTCAGACACTCACAAACCACATGCTCCTATTGAGACAGGCACGCTTTTTATCTTTCAGACAGACCGAAAGCACACACACACACATGCTCTTATTGAGACAGGCAGCACACGCTTTCTATCTTTCACACACACTCAAAAGTACACATACTGAAACATATGCTCCTAATTACACAGGCAGCAGACTTCTCTTTGAGACACAAACAAAACACACAAACAAACACATACTCGTATTGAGACAGACAGCACGCATTCTCTCTTTCATCCACACGCAAAGCACGCACACACACAATCACACGTGTCCTTATTTAGTCAGGTAACATACTTTTTCTCATTCAGACACACACAAAGCAAAACATAAAACTACACATGCTCCTATTGACACATAGAGGACGTGTTCTCTATTGCACACACACTCAAAAGCACAGATACAGAAACACACATGCTCCTATTGACACATAGAGAACGTGTTCGCTATTCCACACACACTCAAAAGCACAGATACAGAAACCACATGCTCCTATTGAGAGTGGCCGCACGTGTTCTCTCTTTCAGACACACACAAACGCAAACACACACAAACGCACATGTTCCTATTCAGAGAGGCAGCAAGTTTTCCCTCTTCTAGATACAGAGAAAGCGCACAACAAACACATGCTCCTACTGAGACAGCCGGCACGCTTTTCTATTTCAGATGCACAAAAGGACACACACACAGACACATGCTCCTATTGAGACAGGCAGCAAGCTGTGTTTCTTTCAGACACACCCAAAAGCACACGCACAATTAAATACTACTATTGAGACAGGCAGCACGCATTCCCTCTTTCACACACACACGAAAGCCCACAGACTCAGACACACATGCTCCTATTGAGACTGATGTGGAGATGCCGGCGTTGGACTGGGGTGAGCACAGTAAGAAGTCTTACAACACCAGGTTAAGTCCAACAGGTTTGTTTCAAACACGAGCTTTCGGAGCACGGCTCCTTCTTCAGGTGAAACATTCACCTGAAGAAGGAGCCGTGCTCCGAAAGCTCGTGTTTGAAACAAACCTGTTGGACTTTAACCTGGTGTTGTAAGACTTCTTACTGTGCCCTATTGAGACTGGCAGCAGGCTCTATCTTTGTGTCAGACATCCACAAAAGCAGACTCACACACACACATAGAGACAAACATGCACCTATTGAGACAGACAGCAGGCTCTCCCTTTGTGTCAGAAATACACAAAAGCGCACACAAACAAAGACATGCTCCTACTGAGACAGGCAGAACGCTTTCTCTCTTACAGACACAGAAAAACATAAACACACACACCGGCTCCTATTCAGACTGTCTGCTCTCTTTCACTCTTGCAGAAACACACCAGAGCACACACACACACACGCCTATTGAGACAGGCCGCTCGCCTTCTCTCTTTCAGACACATACAAAGGCACACACACACAAACACATGTTCCAATTGACACCGGAGCATGCTTTCTCTCTTTGAGACATAAAGAAAACACACACACAAACACATATGTTCCTATTGAGCCATCCGCACGATTTCTCTCTTTCAGACGCACACAGAAGCACAGATACAAACAAACATACTCCTATGGAGACGGGCAGTATGATTTTCTCTTTCAGACACACACAAAAGCACAGAAAAACAACACATATGCCCCTACTGAGGCAGGAAGCACGCTTTCTGTATTGCAGACACACTAAAGCACACACACAAAAATACACGTTTTCCTTTTGAGAATGCAGTACGCTTCCTCGATTTTAGACACTCAAAAACCACGCTCCTATTGAGACAGGCAGCACGCTTTCTCTCTTTCAGACACACACACTAAAGCACACACACAGACACATGCTCTGATTGAGACAGGCAGCACGCTTTCTCTCTTTCAGACACACACACTAAAGCACACACAGACACATGCTCCTATTGAGACAGACAGCACGCTTTCTCTCTTTCAGACACACACACTAAAGCACACACACAGACACATGCTCCTATTGAGACAGGCAGCACGCTTTCTCTCTTTCAGACACCACACTAAAGCACACACACAGACATATGCTCTGATTGAGACAGGCAGCTCGCTTCTCTCTTTCAGACACCAGACTAAAGCACACACACAGACACATGCTCTGATTGAGACAGGCAGCTCGCTGTCTCTCTTTCACACACACTAAAGCCACACACAGACACACGCTCCTATTGAGACAGGCAGCACGCTTTCTCTCTTTCAGACACATACTAAAGCACACACAGACACATGCTGCTATTGAGACAGGCAGCACGCTTTCTCTCTTTCAGACACACAGACTAAAGCACACACAGACACATGCTCTGACTGAGACAGGCAGCACGCTTTCTCTCTTTCAGACACACACACTAAAGCACACACACAGACACATGCTCTGATTGAGACAGGCAGCACGCTTTCTCTCTTTCAGACACACACATAAAAGCACACACACAGACACATGCTCTGATTGAGACAGGCAGCACGCTTTCTCTCTTTCAGACACACACACTAAGCACCACACACAGACACATGCTCTGATTGAGACAGCAGCACGCTTTCTCTCTTTCAGAACCACCACTAAAGCACCACACAGACACACTGCTACTGATTGAGAACAGGCAGCACGCTTCTCTATTTCAGACACACACAACTAAAGCACACACACAGACACATGCTCTGATTGAGACAGGCAGCTCGCTTTCCTCTCTTTCAGACACACACACTAATAGCACACACACAGACACATGCTCTGATGAGACAGGCAGCACGCTTTCTCTCTTTCAGACACACACACTAAAGCACACACACAGACACATGCTCTGATGCTAGACAGGCCGCACGCTTTCTCTCTTTCAGACACACACACTTAAAGCACACACACAGACACATGCTCTGATTGAGACAGGCCGCACGCTTCTCTCTTTCAGACACACACACTAAAGCACACACACAGACACATGCTCTGATTGAGACAGGCAGCCGCTTTCTCTTTCAGACACACACACTAAAGCACACACACAGACACATGCTCTGATTGAGACAGGCGCCGCTTTCTCTCTTTCAGACACACACACTAAAGCACACACACAGACACATGCTCTGATTGAGACAGGCAGCACGCTTTCTCTCTTTCAGACACAACACTAAAGCACACACAAGACACATGCTCTGATTGAGACAGGCAGCACGCTTTCTCTCTTTCAGACACACAGCACTAAGCACACACACAGAACATGCTCTGATTGAGACAGGCAGCATCGCTTTCTCTCTTTCAGACACACACACTAAAGCACACACACAGACCACATGCTCTGATTGAGACAGGCAGCATCGCTTTCTCTCTTTCAGACACACACACTAAAGCACACACACAGACACATGCTCTGATTGAGACAGGCAGCACGCTTTCTCTCTTTCAGACACACACGAAGCACACACACAGACACATGCTCTGATTGAGACAGGTAGCTCGCTTTCTCTCTTTCAGACACACACACTAAAGCACACACACAGACACATGCTCTGATTGAGACAGGCAGCTCGCTTTCTCTCTTTCAGACACACACACTAAAGCACACACACAGACACATGCTCTGATTGAGACAGGCAGCACGCTTTCTCTCTTTCAGACACACACACTAAAGCACACACAAAGACACATGCTCTGACTGAGACAGGCAGCACACTTTCTCTCTTTCAGACACACACACTAAAGCACACACACAGACAGGCAGCTCGCTTTATTTCTTTCACACACACAATATCAGACACACACACATGCCCCTAATGAAACAGGCAGCACGCTTTCTCTCTTTCCGACACACACAAAAGAAGACACACACAAAGACATGCTCCTATCCAGACCGGCGCGCACACACATACACACATGCTCCCATTGAGACATGCAGCACGCTATGTCAATTTGAGGCACACAAAATCCCACACACACAAACACAGATAATCCTGCTGAGACAGCCAGCACGCTTTCTCTATTTCAGATACACACAAAAGCACACACGCACAAATGCTCCAATTGAGACAGGCAGCATTTTGTCTCTCTTTCAGACACACAAAAGCATGCACTGAAACAAATGCAAATGCTCATATTGAGACAGACAGCACGCTGTCTCTCTTTCAGACACACACAAAAACGTACTCAAACAAGCACAGCTCCTATTGAGAAAGGCGGCGCGCTTTCTGTCATTCAGATATACACAATAGTACACACATAGATACACATGCTCCTATTAAGACAGACTGCATACTTTCTCTATTTGAGACACACAAAGGCACACACACACCCATGCTCCCATTGAGAGAGGTAGCATGTTTTCTGTATTTCAGACAAGCAACGGCACACATAAAATAACACATTCTCTTATTTAGACAGGCAGCACGCTTTCTCTCTTTCAGACACACAATAGCAAACACAAAAATACACATTCTCCAATTGAGACAAGCAGCATTTTTCCTCACTATCACACACACACAGAAATACATACAGAGGCACACACGTTTTACTATTCAGTCGGGCAGCACGCTTTCTAACTTTCCGACACACATAAAGGCACACACACACAGGCTCCTATTGAGACAGGCAGCACGCTTTCTCCATTTCAAACACACACAAAAGGACACACAAACACATGCTCCTCTTGAGACAGGCAGCATGCTTTCTATATTTCAGACACACAAAAGCACAGAAAAGTAACACATTCTGCACTTGAGACAGGCAGCACGCTTTCTCCATTTCAGGCACACAAACACACAGACACAAACAGATTCTCCTATTCAGACAGACGGCACGCTTTTCTCTTTTAGACCCAAAGCACACACAAAACGACGCATTCTCCTATTGAGACAGACAGCAGACTTTTTCTATTTCAGACACACAAAACGCACTCACCCACATACCAACGCACATGCTCCTATTTAGACAGGCAGCACGCTTTCCTCTATTTCAGACACACAAACACACACTCACAGATTACGCACTTGCTCCAATTGAAAACAGGCAGCACGCCTTTTGTCTTTCAGACACACAAAAGCGCTCACAGACAAACACATTCTACCATTGAGACAGGCAGCAAGCTTTCTCTCTTTCACCCACACACGTAAGCAGGCATTAAAAACACACTTTACCCTTTTGAGACTGGAAGCACACTTCCACTCTTTCAGACACAGAAACACACACACACAAACACATTATAGTTCTATGAGACAGCCAGCACTCTTCTCTATTTCAGCACACACACACAAACACATGCTCCTATATGCTCCTATTGAGACAGAATGCATGCTTTCTCTCCTTCAGACACCACCAAAGCAAACAAAGACAAACAACAAGCTCCTACTGACACAGGTAGCAAGTTTTCTCTATTACAAACACACAAACAAACACACACACAGACACACACACAACGCACTTTTTGAGTCAAACAGCATGCTTTCTGTTTTAGACATATACAAAAGCAACACAATTCACAGGGTAACACATGATGCTCCTATTGAGACAGGCAGCACGCTGTCTCTCTTTTTATCTATATATATATATTTTAAATACATTTTGGAGGTACACACTTTATTTTTCCAATTGGGGCAAGTTAGTTGGCCAATACACCCAGCCCTGCACATCGTTGAGTTGTTGGGACGAAACCCACGCAAGCACTGGGGAACATGTGCACACTCCACACGGGCAGTGACCCAGAGACGGGATCGAAACTGTGATATCGGCGCCGTGAGGGCTACAGGGCAAAGTCACTACTGCCCACCATGCTGCCCTTATTTCTCTCTTTCTAACACACAAAAGCCCACACACACAAACACACCACAATCCCACTGAGACATCCAGCACGCTTTTTCTGTTTCAGACACACCCAAACCAAAATACATGCTCCTAGAGAGACAGGCCGCATTGCTTTCTCAATTTCAGACTCACCAAAGCAGTACACACAAACAAACGCTCCTACTGACACAGGTGGCACGCTTTCTCTATTTCAGACACACACAAGCACACAAAAGCACACACAAAAACACACATTATCTTATTCAGATAGGCAGCAAACATTCTCCCTATCAGACACACAGAAAAACACACAGACAAAACACATATGCTCCCTTTTTGACACAGGCGGAGCCCTTTCTCTCTGTCAGACACCGAAAATCAAAGACCAAAACACTATATTCTCCAATTGAGAGAGGCAGCAATCTTTCTCTCTATCACACAGACACAAATACATACAAAATCAGACACATTTTCTTATTCAGACAATGCAACACGCTTTCTATCTTTCAGATACACACAAAAGCACACACACACAGACACAGAAACATACACGCTCCTATTGAGACAAGCATCATGCTTTCTCGCTTTCAGACACACAGAAAACAAGCGCAGATAACGCACATGGCACCGCTTGAGACAGGCAGCACACTTTCTCTATTTCAGACACACACACCCACACACCCACAGACAAATGCTCCTATTGATACAGGCAGCACGCTTTATCTCTTTGAGACACACACAAATGCAGACAAACACAAACACACATGTTCCTAGAGAGATAGGCCGCCTGCTTTCTCTATTTGAGACATGCCAAAGCGCACACACAAGCACACATTCTCCGATAGTCAAAGGTGGCTCGCTTTCTCTATTGCATACACACAAAAGCACCCACACACCCACACATTCTCCTATTGAGACAGGCTGCTCGCTTTCCCCATTTGAGACAAACACAAAAACACACACACAAACACACATACTCCTAGTGAGGCAGTAGCACGCTTTCTCTCGTTCAGACACATACAAAGGCACTCACACACAAACACACATGCTCCTACTGAGACAGGTAGCATGCTGACTCTCTCTCAGACGGCGTAAAAGCACATATGTACACACATATGCTCCTATTGAGACAGGCGCCACGCTATCTCTATTTCAGATACAGACAAAACCACAGACACACAAACGCACATGCTTCAACTGAGGACAGTCAGCATGCTGTCTCCCTTTTCAGACACACACAAAAACAACACTCAAACACACATGCTCCTATTGAGGACTGGCTGCACGTTTTCTCTATTTCAGACACACAGAAGCACACACCAAAACACACATTCTCTTATTTAGCTAGGCAGCAAACTTCCTCTTTTCAGACACACAGAAACATAACACACCACACACATGCTCCTCATTGAGAGAGACACTAACCTTCTTCTATTTCAGGCACAGAAAAGCAAACACAAAAACACACATTCTCAAATTATGACAGGCAGCACGCTTTCTCCATCACACACACACAAACACATACGAAATCAGGCACATTTTCCTATTCAGACAGGCCGCATGCTTTCTGTCTTTCAATACACACAAAAACACACACAAACACAAACATATACTCCTACTGAGACAGGCAGCACCCTTTCTCTATTGCCCACACAGAGACAAAAGCACACACACAAACACAATGCTCCTTTTGAGACAGGGAGCTCCCTTTCCCTCTTTCAGACACACAACAAGCACACACACACAAACACAATTCTCTTCTTTAGATAGGCATCATGCTTTCTCTATTTCAGAAACACAAAAGCACACACGCACACAAACACGCAGGCTCCAACTGAGACAGACAACACGTTTTCTCTCTTTCAGCCACACCCAAAGCACACACACCACACAACACACATGATCCTGTCAGCACCCTTTCTCTATTGAGACACACAAAGGACACACACACTAACACGCATTCTCTTTATTTAGACATGCAACATCCTTTCTCTATTTCAGACACACAGTAAAAACAAACACACAAAATCACACTTCCTACTATTGAGACAGGCAGCTCGCTATCTGTCTTTCAGACATTTCAAAAGGACAACACACACACCACACACATGCTCCCATTGAGAACAGGCAAACACCGCTTTCTCCCTTTTCAAGACCAGAAAATCGAACACAAAATCACACATTTTCTAACTGAGACAGACAGCATGCTTTCTTCTCTGTAACACACACAAATACATACAAAACAGACACATTGATCTATTCAGACACGCAGCACGACTTCCATCTTCAGACCACACAAAAGGACACATACACAAACATAAATGCTCCTATTGAGACAGACAGCACGCTTTCTCTCTTTCAGACACACACAAAAGGACACACACACAAACATAATGCCTCCTATTGAGACAGACAGCACGCTTTCTCTCTTTCAGACACACCAAAAGCACACAGACACACAAAAACCATGCTACTGTTGAGACAGGCAGCCGCTTTCTCAGTTTCAGACAACCCAAACACACAGACACAAATACATGTTGCTATTGAGACGGGCAGCGCGCTTTCTCTATTTCAGACACTCAAAACGCACTAACACACACACCCAAACGCGCCATGCTCCTATTGAGACAAGCAACACACTTTCTCTATTTCAGACACACAAAAGCACACACACACAAACACACATAATCCTACTGAGACATCCAGCACGTTATTTCTGTTTCAGACACCACACAAATGCACACACAAACACACAAACTAACACGCATGGTCCTAGAGAGGCAGGCCGCATGCTTTCTCAATTTGAGACTCACCAAAGCACACACACACAAACTAACAGGCATGGTCATTTTCAGACAGGCAGCACGCTGTCGCTCCGTCAGACACACACAAACACATGCTCCTCTTGAGACAGGCAGCACGCTGTCTCTCCTTCAGACACACACAAACACATGCTCCTCTTGAGACAGGCAGCAGCTTTCTCTATTTCAAACACAAAAGCACACACACACAATCACACAATGCTCCTATTGAGGGATGCAGCACGCTTTCTCATCTTTGAGACACAAAGCACAGACAAAAAGACACATTCTCCTATTGAGACAGAAAGCACGCTTTCTCTATTTCAGACACATAAAACGCACAAACCCACACACACAAACGCACATGCACCTATTGAGATAGGCAGCACACTTTTTTCGATTTCAAACACACAAAAACACACTCACAGATTTACGCACTTTCTCCTATTGAGACAGGCTGACGCTTTCTCTATTTCAGACACACAAAAGCTGGCATTAAAAACACACATTCCCCGATTGAGACTGGCAGCATACTTTCTCTATTCCAGACACACAAAAGCACACACACGTGCTCCTATTGAGAAAGGCAGCATGCTTTCACTCTTTCAGACACACAAAAAACAGACACACACAAACACACATAGTTCCATTGCGACAGCCAGTACTCTTTCTCTATTTCAGGCACACAGATAAAAACACATGCTCCTGTATGCTCCTATTGAGACAGGATGCATGCTTTATCTCCTTCCGACACACACCAAAGGAAACAAAGACAAACACACATGGTACGACTGACAAAGGTAGCACGCTTTCTCTATTGCGCACACAAACACATACATGCGCACACAAACACACATGCTCTTATTGAGACAGGCCGCATGCTTTCTCTGTTTCAAACACAAAAGCACACACACACAATCACACATGCTCCTATTGAGGGAGGCAGCACGCTTTCTCTCTTTGAGACACAAAGCACAGACTAAAAGACACATTCTCCTATTGAGACAGAAAGCACGCTTTCTCTATTTCAGACACAAAACGCACAAACCCACACACACAAACGCACATGCACCTATTGAGACAGGCAGCACACTTTTTCGATTTCAAACACACATAAAACACACTGACAGATTTACGCACTTTCTCCTATTGAGACAGGCTGAACGTTTTCTCTATTTCAGACACACAAAAGTTGGCATTAAAAACACACATTCCCCGATTGAGACTGGCAGCATACTTTCTCTATTCCAGACACACAAAAGGCACACACACGTGCTCCTATTGAGAAAGGCAGCATGCTTTCACTCTTTCAGACACACAAAAAACAGTACACACACAAACACACATAGTTCCATTGCGACAGCCAGTACTCTTTCTCTATTTCAGGCACACAGATAAAAACACATGCTCCTGTATGCTCCTATTAAGACAGGATGCATGCTTTATCTCCTTCCGACACACACCAAAGGAAACAACGACAAGCACACATGGTACGACTGACAAAGGTAGCACGCTTTCTCTATTGCGCACACAAACACATACACGCGCACACAAACACACATGCTCTTATTGAGACAGGCCGCATGCTTTCTCTGTTTCAAACACAAAAGCACACACACACAATCACACATGCTCCTATTGAGACAGGCGGCACTCTTTCTCTCTTTCTGACACACAAAAGCCCACACACACAAACACACATAATCCTATTGAGACAGCGAGCACGCTTTTTCTGTTTCAGACACACACAATGCACACACAAACTAACGCGCATGCTGCTAGAGAGACAGGTCGCATTCTTTCTCAATTTCAGACTCACCAAAGCACACATACAAAACACACATGCTCCTACTGACACAGGCGTCACGCTTTCTCTCTTTCAGACACACAAAACACAAACCAAAACATACATTCTCTTATTTAGATAGGCAGCAAACTTCTCTCTTTCAGACGCGCAGAAAAACACACACACGAAAACACACATACTCCTTTGACACAGGTGGTGCCCTTTCTCTCTTTCAGACACAGAAAAGCAAAGACCAAAACACATGTTCTTCAATTGAGACAGGCAGCATGCTGTCTCTATTTCAGACACAAAAACACACTCACAGATAAACGCACATGCACCGCTTGAGATAGGCAGCACTCTTTCTCTATTTCACACACACACACGTGCGCACTCATGCTCCTAATGATACAGAGAGCACGCGTTCTCTCTTTAAGACACACACAGAAGCAGAAACACACAAAACCATGTTCCTGGAGAGGCAGGCCGCATGCTTTCTCTATTTCAGACTCTCACACACACACACACAAACTAACACGCATTGTCATATTGAGACAGACAGCACGCTGTCTCTCCTTCCGACACACATAAAATACGCATACACAAACATATGCTCCTACTTAGGCAGGTGGCGTGCTGACTCTCTTTCAGACACACACAAAAACACTCACACACAAACACACATGCTCCTAGAGAGACAGGCCGCACGCTTTCTCAATTTCAGACTCAACAAAGCACACACACACACACATGGTACTACTGACACACGGGGAACGCTTTCTCTCTTTCAGATACACAAACGAACATATAAAAACACATTCTGTTATACAGATAGACAGGAAACCTTCTTTCAGACACACAGAAAAGCACACACACACAAACACACATCCTCCTTTTGATTCAGGCAGCGCCCTTTCTCTCTTTCAGACACAGAGAAGCAAACACCAAAGCACATATTCTCCAATTGAGAAAGACAGCACGTTTTCTCTCTATCACACACACACACACAAATACTTACAAAAGCAGACGCGTTTTCCTATTCAGGCAGGCAGCACGCATTCTTTCTTTCAGATACACACAAAAGCACACACACACAAACATACATGCTCCTGTTGAGACAGGCAGCATGCTTTCTCTATTTCAGACACACACAAACACACTCACAGATGAACGCACATGCTCCGCTTGAGACAGGCTGCATGCTTTCTTTATTTCAGACACACACACGCACACACATGCTCCTATTGATACAGGTAGCACGCCTTCTCTCTTTAAGATACTCACAACTGCAGACACACACAAACACACATGTTCCTAGAGAGACAGGCAGCACGCTTTCTCTATTTCAGACACACACACCCACAGACAAATGCTCCTATTGATACAGGCGGCACGCTTTCTCTCTTTAAGACACGCACAAATGCAGACACACACAAACACACATGTTCCTAGAGAGATAGGCCGCCTGCTTTCTCTATTTAAGACACACCAAATCACACACAGAGAAGCACGCATGCTCCTATTGTCACAGGTCGCACGCTTTCTCTATTGCACAAACACACAAAAGCACAAACACACACACATGGTGCTATTGAAACAGGCAACTCGCTTTCTCTATTTCAGACACACACACCCACACACCCACAGACAAATGCTCCTATTGATACAGGCAGCACGCTTTCTCTATTTCAGACACACACACCCACACACCCACAGACAAATGCTCCTATTGATACAGGCAGCACGCTTTCTCTATTTCAGACACACACACCCACACACCCACAGACAAATGCTCCTATTGATACAGGCAGCACGCTTTCTCTATTTCAGACACACACACCCACACACCACAGACAAATGCTCCTATTGATACAGGCAGCACGCTTTATCTCTTGAGACACACACAAATGCAGACACACACAAACACACATGTATCCTAGAGAGATAGGCCGCATGCTTTCTCTATTTGAGACATGCCAAAGCGCACACACAAGCACACATTCTCCTAATAGTCAAAGGTGGCTCGCTTTCTCTATTGCATACACACAAAAGCACCCACACACCCACACATTCTCCTATTGAGACAGGCTGCTCGCTTTCTCCATTTGAGACAACACCAAAAACACACACACACAAACACACCTGCTCCTATTGAGACAGGTAACACACTTTCTCTTCTTCAGAAACACACAAAAGCTCTCACACACAAAAGCACACATGCTTCAACTGAGACAGGTAGCATGCTGACTCTCTTTCAGACCACACAAAAGCACACATATATAAACACATGCTCCAGATGAGACAGGCGCCACGCTATCTCTATTTCAGATACAGACAAAAGCACACACACAGAAACACACATGCTTCACTGAGACAGTCAGCATGCTGGCTCCCTTTCTGACACACACAAACACACACACAAACACACATGTTCCTATTGAGACTGGCTGCACGTTTTCTCTATTTCAGACACACCGAAGCACACACAAAAACACACATTCTCTTATTTAGATAGGAAGCAAACTTTATCTCTTTCAGGGCACACAGAAAAACACACACACACACACACACACATACATACACATGCTCCTATTGAGACAGACAACAGACATTCTCGCTTCGAGACACACAGAAAAGCATACACAAAAACACAGATTCTCCAATTGAGACAGCCAGCATGCTTTCTCTCTATCACACACACAAATAGATACAAATGCACAGACTTTTTCCTGTTCAGACAGGCCGCATGCTTTCTATCTGTTCAATACACACAAAAGCACACACCACACACACACAAATATACATACTCCTATTGAGATAGGCAGCATGCTTTCTCAATTTAAGTGACACAAAAGCACACTCACACGTACATGCTCCTGTTGAGACAGGCTGAACGCTTTCTCTCTTTCAGACACATGAACGCACACACACACATTCTCCTATTGAGACAGGCAGCAGGCTTTCTCTATTGCACACAGACAAAAGCACACACACACAAACACAGGTGCTCCTTTTGAGACAGGTAACACGGCTTCTGTCTCAATAGGAGCATGTGTGTTTGTTTGTGTGTGAGCTTTGTGTGAGTGAAAGAGTGAAAGCATGCTGCCTGCCTAAATAAGGGAATGTGTGTTTTTGTGTGTGCTTTTGTGTGTCTGAAATAGAGAACAAGAACAAAGAAGATGAAACTAAGATTGGTTGAGTTGCAGATAGCAGAGGCGGACTGTCAGAGAATACAGCAAAGTATAGATAGATTGGAGAGTTAGGCAGAGAAATGCAGATGGAGTTCAATCCAGGCAAATGCGAGGTGAACGCATTTTGGAAGATCGAACTCAGAGCAGACTATATGGTCATGTAAGGGCCTTGGGGAAAATTGATGTCCAGTAACATCTTGGAGTTCAGGTCCATTGTACCCTGAAGGTGGCAACGCAGGTTGATCGAGTGGTCGAGAAGGCATACAGCATGCTTGCCTTCACCGGACGGGGGTATTGAGTACAAGAGTTGGCAGGTCATGTCACAGTTGTATCGGACTTTGGTTAGGCCACATTTGAATGCTGCGTGCAGTTCTGATCGCCACATTTCCAGAAGGATGTGGATGCTTTAGAGAGGGTGCAGTTCCCCAGGATGTTACCTGGTATGGAGGGTTCTAGCTATGAAAAAAGGTTTGAGTAGATTAGGATTGTTTCGTTGGAAATACGGAGGTTGAGGGGAGACCTAATTGAGGTCTACAAAATTATGAGAGGCATGGACAGGGTGGATAGCAACAAACTTTTTCCACAGTGGGGGGTGTCAGTTACAAGGGTCACGATTTCAAGGTGAGATGGAGAAAGTTTAAGGGAGATGTGCGTGGAAAGTTTTTTACGCAGAGGTTGGTGGGGTGCCTGGAATGCTTTGCCAGCGGAGGTGGTAGAGGTGGGTACGATAGCATCATTTAAGATGCATCTGGACAGATATACGTACGGGTGGGAGAAGTAGACCTTTGTAAATAGGCCATAGGTTTAGATCAGTGGTTCTCAACCGGGGTCCACAGGACTCTGGGGGTCCATGTAACATTACTGGGTGTCCACACAAAAAAATACCGAATCGGCGGTACACGGTGATATTTTAGTGTCCATAGAGCAATTCTACTTCAGAACAATTGTTATTACTTATTAATATCAGACGTCGTGCATTTGAACAGTTTCCTTGTTTGACCTCGATTAGCAGCGATTTGCACGATGATGACCTTGCATTGTATGCTGAATATTGGAAAAGTTGCATGAAAATATGCAAGCTCGGTTTAGTGACCTACTCATGATGGATACACCAACTGGGTGGCAATTCCTTTTGAAGTTAATGCTACCGATGTAGACATTTCTTTACAGGAGACCCTCATTGAATTACAAAGTGATGAAATATGCACGCAAAATTCAAAGATGGGAAGCATAATATATGGAAAACAAATGACACTGCTAAAAAGTACCACTACTCTGGGATAAAGCACAGCTCTACGTTATAGCTTTTCCATCATCTTACCTTGCTGAATCAGGATTTAGTCGTGTTTTTCACTTATTATCAAAAGCTCGTAATAGACTCGACATTGTGAAAAAGGGTGATCTTCGACTATCATTGACCCTCGATGGAGCCGAATATAAAAAAACTCGCTGAGCAGCATCAACCACAGGGATCTCATTGAATAAATCTCCATTTTTTTCTTAATTATTCACTTAGGCCTATCTTAAATGGTTTATTATGAATTATTTACCAGTGTGCATAATGCTCTACAGAATTTAATTGTTAAATATGTTCATTTGCAATAAATTAGTTTTCCTTCAAAATAAAGCATAATCATTTAATATTTCTTTAATATTTGATACAATTCCTTTACTTTTTTGTTAGTGAAAAATATAAGAAGCTTTTTTTTCTGTGGAATGGCTATGGGGGTCCACAAAATAAATTAAGAGGAAAAGGGGTCCATGGGTTAAAAAAGGTTGAGAACCACTGGATCTGGATCGGGACAGGCTGGGAGGCAAAAGGGTCTGTTCCGGTGCTGTAATTTTCTTTGTTCTTGTTCTCTATTTCAGACACACTAAAGCACAAAAAAAACACACATTCTCTTATTGAGACAGGCAGCATGTTTCACTCTTTCACACACACAAAAGCTCACAAACACACATGCTCCTTGAAAATGAAATGAAATGAAAATTGCTTATGTCACGAGTAGGCTTCAAATGAAGTTACTGTGAAAAGCCCCTTCGTCGTCACATTCCGGCGCCTGTTCGTGGAAGCTGTAACGGGAATCGAACCGTGCTGCTGGCCTGCTTGGTCTGCTTTCAAATCCAGTGATTTAGCCCTGTGCTAAACAGCCCCTAGCCCTGTACTAAACAGCCCCTAGCCCTGTGCTAAACAGCCCCTAGCCCTGTACTAAACAGCCCCTAGCCGTGCTAAACAGTCCCTAGCCCTGTACTAAACAGCCCCTGAGACAGGCAGAATGCTTTCTTTCTTTCAGACACACACAAAAGCACACACACACAATCACACATACTCCTATTGAGACAGGCAGCTCGCTTTCCCTCTTTCAGACACACATCAAAACACAGACAAAGACACATGCTCCTATTGAGACAGGCTGAATGATTTATCTCTTTCAGACACACAAAAGCACTCACAAAAAGACACATTCTCTTCTTGAATTAGGCATCATGCTTTCTCTATTTCAGAACTACAAAAGCACACACGCACACAAACACGCATGCTCCTATTGAGACAGACAACACGTTTTCACTCTTTCAGCCACACACCAAAGCACGCACTTACAAACACAAATGCTCCTATTGAGACAGGCCGCACAATATTCTATTTGAGACACACAAAAGGATACAGACACAGACACGTATTCTTATTTAGACAGGCAGCATCCTTTCTCTATTTCAGACAAACATTAAAACACACACACAAAAACACACATCCTCCTATTGTGACAGGCAGCTTGCTCTCTCTCTGTAACACACACAAATACAGACAAAAACAGACATATTTATTTATTCAGACAGGCAGCATGCATTCTATCTTTCAGACTCACACAAAGCACACACACACAAACATACATGCTCCTATTGAGACAGACAGCAGGCTTTCTCTCCTTCAGACACACACGAAAACACACACACAAACACACATGCTCCTATTGATACAGGCATCACGCTTTCTCCCTTTCAAACACACACAAACATGCATGCTCCTATTGAGACAGGCAGCACGATTTCCCCCTTTTAGACACACACAAAAGCGCGCGCACAGACATACACCTGCTCCTATTGAGACGCGCTTTCTCTCTTCCAGACACACACACACCGATTCAAAGACTTTCTGACGCAGACACACACACAAAGTAAGACAACCTCATAACATATCACTCTGCCTTAATTTTCATCTCTCTGTCTCTGAGACAACATGTAGAGATGCCGGCATTTGTCTGTGGTGTTCTCAGTTAGAAGTCTTACAACGTCAAGTTAAAGTCCACAGGTTTGTTTGGAAACACCAGCTTTCGGAGCTCAGCTCCTCCATCAGCTGAGATTCTCTCTTCGACATACAAAGAGATTGTTTGACTATCATTCTATCGCAACCCTTCATTCTCCAGCAGAAACATATGCCAAATAGAAAATTTCACTCTCTCTCTACCCATTTCTCTCTCTCTGTCACTTCCCTTCCTCTCTCTCTCTCCCTGCCCCCTTCTATCTCACTCTGGCCCCTTCCACTATCTCTCTCTGTCCCTCTATCTCTCTTTTTCACCCGCTCTCACTGATTGACTCGCTCACTCGGTCTCTCCGGCTCACAAAAACATTTCTTCCTGACACACAGATATACTCTCACTGAACCTCCCTCACAAATGTCTCGCGCTCAGATACACAAACATAGTTATTTCTGACATACATATACACTCTCACTGAACCTCTCTCTCAAAGGTTCCTCGCTCACGCACACAGAG
Organism: Scyliorhinus canicula; assembly: GCF_902713615.1. Taxonomy (NCBI): domain Eukaryota; kingdom Metazoa; phylum Chordata; class Chondrichthyes; order Carcharhiniformes; family Scyliorhinidae; genus Scyliorhinus; species Scyliorhinus canicula. The sequence continues at coordinate 109,623 of NW_024055504.1, forward strand.
CACTTTCTGACACACACATATACTCTCTCTGAAACTCTCTCTATAATGCAAAAATAAAAAAAACGCTTAATCTCTCTGCCTCTCTCTGTCCCTCTCTCTCCCTCCCTTCCCTCCCTTGTCGCCTGATCGCCTGGAACTGGACCCACAGGCAACCGACTCCACTGCAACATTCGAGCACTGGCTCAGCTGCTTTGAAGTGTAACTCGGATCCTCCACCGAAGACATCACCGACCTCCAATAGAAGCACATTCTCAATGTTCGTGTGAGCCCGCAAGTCTTCCTTCTCATCAGGGACCCCCAATATACGGAGTCAAGAATGTTGCTGAAGGGCCCACGATGCGAAGTCTCTAAATGAGGTGCATGCTAGGCAGCTTTTTGCTACGAGACCACACCTTGGGGAATCACAAGCCAGAATTTGACTGGAACTGTAATTGCCAGGCGGTATCGGTTACCCAACACGCAGTGCTGTTGATCAGGAATGCTTATGTCGCTGTCATGAAATCGAGCTACATCCGCCAGTGATTGCTAGAAGGGTGTACACTCGGCCTCCAAATGGCAGTGCAGCTCTCAACCCGTTGGCTGTGGCCTTCCAGAACATGGGCACCTACAACCTTCGACTGCGCAGCATCCTTGTGCACCTCGTGGGCGCCGCCGGCATCCGACCCGAGTGCGCCGCAAACCTGTGCCGCACAGCAGCCCTCCAATTCTGTCATGCGGAAGTGCTACTTTTACGGACAGGGGAAGTGCGGACAACACTGTCCTGCACGTAACGCGACTTGCAGCAGATGTGGGAGGACGGGCCAAATTGCATATCCCTGCCAGGCCCTATCTCTCCCAAAAACGTCTCGGGCCAGCAGCACTGCCTGCTGCAGGTCGGGGCCGCCCCCCCATGCCAAGCCATCCGCCATGTGCGACACGTGCGCGCCGCCATCTTCGCCGCCATCTTCGATTTTGCCCACCACGTACGACCCATGGTTGGCCGTCAAATTTGACCCCATCTCCGACACCACCCGCCATGCACGACCCATGTGAGCCGCCATCTTAGGACCACTCCGCAGCCTCCATGGAGACCTGCTCACCCTGTCATACGCCGGCCGCCGCTACCACCCGACCGGCCTACCCATCACCTTCCGAAGCTCGCCTCCATCATGCTCGACCTGTCCTGGCCTCATCACCTCTCAAAGTCTACGATGACCTTCCGGACCAACGGGCATACGACGGCCTGCCTATTCGACTCTGGGAGCACAGAGAGATTCATACACCCAGATACAGTAAGGTGCTGCTCCCGCACTATCTTACACGATAGCCAGAAAATCTCCCTGAATTCCATTTCACATTCAGTAGAAATCCGGGGATACTGCATCGCGACCTTTACTGTATGATGTGACCATCAGTTCACAAGACACGTGGTTGAAGTGAACAGTGGTTTAGTAGTCTTACAACAGAGACTGCCTGCGACGTGATGAACTGGCAGGCATGCTCACAACCGCAATCTTTATACTTCCGGTTAGTGGGAAGAGCCATGGGTGGAGCCATGGGGGAGCTAAGGGTGGAGCCCAGTACAAGCTCCTCATCTCCCCCATCGGTAGAGCCGCGCAACTCCTCGTATACTGAGTTACCATGAGTACATCAGATTATATAACCACAGTTTGAATTACACGGAATGTGATTCACCACACTGTACAATGCATAGAGTGCACTAACTTTAAACTCTCCTTTCTCCCCCATCTCTGCGCTGACATATTACTGGGGCTCGACATCCAATGCCATACTTGAAAGTTCGGTGGACCAGTGAACCTCCCTCACCCTCTGCAGCCTCACGACTCTTACGGTTGCCCCAACGCTTTTCGCTAACCTCACTCAGGCTGTAAGCCCGTCGCTACTAGGAGTAGATGATACTGTGTCCGGGACATGGCCTTTATCAGGTCGGAGGTCCAGCAAATCATCCGAGAGGGGATCATTGAGGCAAGTACCAACCCCTGGAGAGCCCAAGTGGGGGTTGTCAAGACTGGGGAGAAGCACCGGGTGGTCATCGACTACAGTTAGACTATCAACCGGTACACGTAGCTCGATGCATAACCCTCCCCCTCAAACCTGACATGGGTAACCAAATTGTGCAGTATCGAGTCTTCTTCACAGTGGACTTGAAGTCCGCGTACCATCAGCTCCCTTTCCGCCTGGAGGACAGTCAATACACTGCCTTCCAGGCAGACGGCCGCCTCTACCACTTCCTTAGTGTTCCCTTCGGCGTCACCAATGATGTCTCGGTCTTCCAGCGAGAAATGGACGGAATGGTTGACCAGTACGGGCTGCGGGCCACGTTCCCTTACATAGAAAATATCATCATCTGCAGCCATGACCAGCAGGACCATGACGAAATCCTCTGGCACTTCGTCAACGCCGGTAAACCCCTGAAGGTCACCTATAATAAGGAATAATGCATTTTCCGCACAGCTCGCCTGGCCATCCTTGGCTACGTTGTAGAAAACGGAGTCCTCGGGCCCGATACCGACCGCATGCGCCTCCTCCTGGAACTCCCCATCCCCCATTGGCCCAAATCCCTCAAGATATGCCTGGGGTTCTTCTCCTAATATGCCTAGTGTGTCCCCACGTATGCGGACAAGGCCCGTCCACTAATTAAATCCACCATTTGCACTGGAGTGCTGAACTGGTTCCATTTGAGTGCTACAGTGAGAGTTTGGTGACTGAGGGAGTATAAGGGTTCATTTTTATTTAAAGTCTAGTATTTCTTTTATTTAGTTAATTAACTTAAAAGTTATTGTTTGGTCTATAAGAAGGTGAATTTTTAATCAGCTTTAAACAAGGTTCTACTTGTAGGTACTTGAAGCTGGAGCTTGTTAATTAGTTAATTGGATTAGGCCAGTTTTCAGAAGCTAGAGTCACAGTATGAATCTGAGCTAGTTACAGTGCAGACTTTGTTTGCACTGGAGTGCTGAACTGGTTGCATTTGAGTGCTACAGTGAGAGTTTGGTGACTGAGGGCGTTAGGTGAGGAGGGAGTAAGGTGCTCCTTACATTTCATTTACTATATTTAACAAAGCGCGTGAAGGGAGCCAGGAGTTTAGAGTACCGCTGACTGGAAGTAGAGTCAGAGGGCGGAGGTCCAGTTGGTCCACGGGGCAGCTAATTCTGTAAAGTAAGAGGGGATGGAGGCTAGGGTAGTTGCATGCTCCTCCTGTAGGATGTGGGTGGTGATGGATATCTCTGGTGTCCCCGCTGACTAACCTGCGGGAAGTGCACCCAACTCCAGCTCCTCAGAGACCGTGTTAGGAAACTGGAGCTGGATGAAACTCGGATCATCCGGGAGGCAGAGGAGGTTATCGAGAAGAGTTACAGGGAGGTAGCCACACCAAAGGTACTGGACAAGAGTAGCTGGGTTACAGTCAGGGGAAAGAAAACTAAAAGATACATCGTGGCCGTTCCCCTTCAAAACAAGTATACCGTTTTGGATGCTGTTGGGGGGGATGACATACCGGGGGGAGGCCCTAGCGGCCAGGTATCTGGCACTGAGTCTGGCTCTGGGGCTCAGAGGGAAGGTGGGAGCATAGAAAAGTAATAGTAATGAGAGATTCAATGGTTACTGCAATAGATAGGAGATCCTGTGGTCGCGAGCGAGACTCCCGGTAGGTATGTTGCCTCCAGGGTTCCAGGGCCAGAGATGTCTCGGATCGTGTCTTCAGGCTTCTGAAGGGGGAGGGTGAGCAGCCAGAATTCGGGGTGCACATTGGTACCAACGACGTAGGTAGGTTAATGGGTGTGGAGGTAATAAACAAGTTTAGGGAGTTAGGCTGGAAGTTAAAGGCCAGGACAGACAGAGTTGTCATCTCTAGTTTGTTGCCGGTGCCACGTGATAGCGAGGCGAGGAATAGGGAGAGAGTGCAGTTGAACACGTGGCTGTAGGAATGGTGTAGGAGGGAGGGCTTCAGGTATTTGGATAATTGGAGCGCATTCTGGGGAAGATGGGAACTGTACATGCAGGACGGGTTTCATCTGTACCAGATGGGCACCAATATCCAGGGAGGGAGGTTTTCTAGTACTCTTCGGGAGGGTTTAAACTAATTTGGCTGGGGAATAGGACCCGAATTTGTTGTCCAGCAACTAAGGAAGCTGATATTCAGGACGCCAAAGCACGTAGTGATGCAGTGGGGAAGGTAACACTGACAAAGGAGAGTACTTGCAGGCAAGGAGATGGGTTGAAGTGTGTATACTTCAATGCAAGAAGCATCAGGAATAAGGTGGGTGAACTTAAGGCAAGGATCGGTACTTGGGACTACGATGTGGTGGCCATCACGGAAACATTTGGAAAGGTGCAGAAGTCACAGGGTAGTAGTCATGGGTGACTTCAACTTCCCAAACATTGAATGGAAACTCTTTAGATCAAATGGTGTGGATGGGGTAGTGTTTGTGCAGTATGTCTAGGAACCTTTTCTCACACAGCATTTGGATTGTCCAACCACAGGGGAGGCCATATTGGATTTGGTACTTTGTAATGAACCAGGGCAGGTGATAGATTTGTTAGTGGGGGAGGCATTTTGGAGGTAGTGACCACAATTCTGGACTTACACTTTAGTAATGGAGAGGGATGCGTGCAACAGGGCAAGGTTTACAATTGGGGGAAGGGTAAATACAATGCTGTCAGACAAGAATTGAAGTGCATAAGTTGGTAACATAGGCTGTCAGGGAAGGACACAAGTGAAATGTGGAACTTGTTCAAGGAACAGGTACTGCGTGTTTTTGATATGTATGTCCCTGTCAGGCAGGGAAGAGATAGTCGAGTGAGGGAACCATGGTTGACAAGAGAGGTTGAATGTCTTGTTAAGAGGAACAAGGAGACTTATGTAAGGCTGAGGAAACAAGGTTCAGACAGGGCGCTGGAGGGATACAAGATAGCCAGGAGGGAACTGAAGAAACTGATTATGAGAGCTAAGAGAGGGCATGAAAAATCTTTGGCGGGTAGGATTAAGGGAAACCCCAAGGCCTTTTACACGTATGTGAGAAATATGAGAATGACTAGAGCGAGGGCAGTAGCGGGAGATTGTGTATTGAGTCTGAAGAGATAGGAGTGGTCTTGACAAGTATTTTTATTCAGTCTTTACAAACGAGAGTGGCCATATTGTTGGAGAGGACAGTGTGAAACAGATTGGTAAGGTCGAGGAGATACTTGTTAGGAAGGAAGATGTGTTGGACGTTTTGAAAAACTTGAGGATAGACAAGTCCCCCGGGCCTGACGGGATATATCCAAGGATTCTATGGGAAGCAAGAAATGAAATTGCAGAGCCGTTGGTAATGATCTTTTCGTCCACACTGTCAACAGGGGTGGTACCAGAGGTTTGGGCAGTGGCGAACATCGAGCCCCTGTTCAAAAAAGGGAATCGGGATAACCCTGGGAATTACAGGCCAGTTATTCTTATTTCGGTGGTAGAAAAAGTAATGGAAAGGGTACTGAGGGATAGCATTTCTGAGCATCTGGAAAGGCATTGCTTGATTAGGGATAGTCAGCACGGATTTGTGAGGGGTAGGTCTTGCCTGACAAGTCTTATTGACTTCTTTGAGGAGGTCACCAAGCATGTGGATGAAGGTAAAGCAATGGATGTAGTGTACATTGATTTTAGTAAGACATTTGATAAGGTTCCCCATGGTAGGCTTATGCAAAATTAAGGAGGTATGGGATAGTATGAAATTTGGCCAGTTGGATAACAAACTGGCCAACCGATAGAAGGCAGAGAGTGATGGTGGATGGCAAATATTGAGCCTGGAGCCCAGTTACCAGTGGCGTACCGCAGGGAACAGTTCTGGGTCTTCTGCTGTTTGCAATTTTCATTAACGACTTGGATGAGGGAGGTGAAGGGTGGGTCAGTAAATTTGCAGATGATACGAAGATTTGTGGAGTTGTAGATAGTGAGGAGGGCTGTTGTCGGCTGCAAAGATACATAGATAGGATGCAGAGCTGGGCTGAGAAGTGGCAGATGGAGTTTAACCCTGACAAGTGTGAGGTTGTCCATTTTGGAAGGAAAAATATGAATGCGGAATGCAGGGTTAACGGTATGGTTCTTGGCAATGTAGAGGAGCAGATAGATCTTGGGGGTCTATGTTCATAGATCTTTGAAAGTTGCCACTCAAGTGGATAGAGCTGTGAAGAAGGTATATGGTGTGCTAGCGTTCATTAGCAGAGGGATTGGATTTAAGAGCCGTGAGGTGATGATGCAGCTGTACAAAACCTTGTCAGGCCACATTTGGAGTACTGTGTACAGTTTTGGTCACCTCATTTTAGAAAGAATGTGGAAGCTTTAGAAAAGGTGCAAAGGAGATTTACCAGGATGTTGCCTGGAATGGAGAGTAGGTCATACGAGGAAAGGTTGAGGGTGCTAGGCCTTTTCTCATTAGAACGGAGAAGGATGAAGGGCGACTTGATAGAGGTTTATAAGATGATCAGGGGAATAGATAGAGTAGACAGTCAGAGACTTTTTCCCCGGTGGAACAAACCATTACAAGGGGACATAAATTTAAGGAAAATGATGGAAGATATAGGGGGGATGTCAGAAGTAGGTTATTTACCCAGAGATTTGTGGGGGCATGGAATGCACTGCCTGTGGAAGTAGTTGAGTCGGAAACGTTAGGGACCTTCAAACGGCTGTTGGATAGGTACATAGATTAGTGTAGAATAATGGAGTGTAGATTAATTTCGTCTTAAGGGCAGCACGATAGCATTGTGGATAGCACAATTGCTTCACTGCTCCAGGCTCCCAAGTTCGATTTCGACTTGGGTCACTGTCTGTGTGGAGTCTGCACATCCTCCCCGTGTGTGCGTAGGTTTCCTCTGGGTACTCCGGTTTCCTCCCACAGTCCAAAGATGTGCAGGTTGGGTGGAATGTCCAGAATTCTATGATTAACCTCGGACAATAGTGCGGCACAACATCGTGGGCGGAAGAGCCTGTTTTGAGCTGTATTTCTCCATATCTATATCTATAACTTCAGTTATGTATGTCAATAGTTAATGACACAACATTTATCCGTGTGGAATATGGCATGTCACATCAGCCCTTCTAATTAATTGTCCGAACTCTCGACAGAAGCCGTGAAAACCATCAATTCCCACGTAGCCAGGTGCAGGAAGTCGCCACCGGGCTGGGACGTTAACCTTGCTCAGGCATAAAATACAACATATAACAATTTATATAGTCATCCGAGATAAACTTGTAGAATTTGCACGTTCTCATTGTGTTTGCGTGGGTTTCCTCTGGGTGCTCGAGTCCCTGTCACAACCCAATGATGCCAGGACAAATTGACCATTAGTGTCCTAAGATGTACAATGTAGCTCAATTGGCCATTATCAGTGCGCGGGGTCACGGAGACAGAGAGTGGACGTGGGACGACTCTTTTTCTGACGTTGGGTGTTGATTGGATGGGCCAAATGACCTCTTTCTCCATTATGGGGATTCTGCGGACTAAGCCCGGAAGTGGCGGTTTTCAGGAATGACATGAGTTGCATCAATCAATCCACAAAGATAATGCTTTTAAAGTGGATTTCATTCCAGATCACAGCTCGCTGAGTGAAAACGGGACGCTCCTCTGCCCAGATCGCCGCTGGGTATATTTTGAAACCTCATTATCATAAATCCTTTTCCTCTCGTTCACGAAAACTGTCAGCGAAAATAATCTTTCCCTCTCTCTCTCTCTATGTTCTCTATTGAGCAACCCATTAAAACGCCTCTCATATCCCCCTTTAACCCTCTCTGCTCTAAAAAGAACAATCTAAGCCACCATAGTCGCTCCATTGACTAAACTGCCTCATTCATGTCCATTATTATTATTATTATTTTTATTCTTATTATTATTTTGAAAATATGTTGCCTGTTTGGAGTGGGATAGTTCCGAATAATATAACACAGATAGCTCAGTCCACAGCATTGTGGATGCTACACTTTGGAAAACGGAATCAGAGGAAAATGAAAGGCGAACAACCCTTGACCGAACCGATCGATTTCCCATCTTTCAGACGCTGAAATAGTTGCTCCGAAGTGATTGAAGAAATGTACGAATCTTAGAAATTGACACGATTATCAATTACAATATTTGGAAACAAAAGTTGAAATCTAAGCCTCCAGTGCATGAGCCTGGAGGAGAGTTATTCATGGTGGGATTGACATATGTGCGAGGCTTAATATTTTCATGAATTCGGTTGCTATCGGTAACCAGCGAATTGTTTTTGGTGAACTTGGTAAGCACGTGTTTCTGTTATGGAAAAAGTCTGAATTTGAATCCAAACCCTGGGCAAAATCGCCAGCTTAACTTCTCTTCTAGTATAATACTTCAAAGAACAATCTCTTATCCTCTCCCGGATGCAGGAGAATATTGTCCAATAGGTGGTAACTCTGACGTTAACTGATGAGTTACTACTGAGATACTATTTTTGCATTTATTTTCTTTCAATGAGCAACATGTGTAGCAGATAGAAGCAATAGAATATACTGGCTGACAATATAATATACTCGCTGCGTTATATCGCAGACAATAAATAAACTACTGATGTCATATCCACGGGGTGCGTGCTGTCAATTCGAACCGACATCAGCGCCTTGGCGTCATTCAAAATTTAGTTTCAGTTGTTTTTAACTGGCTGTCTTCTACATGCAGCTGAACTCGTTTTATTGCATTGTCACATTCTCTAACTGTTAAAGCGCCGTGGTGACTTTCTGCAAATGGCCACATTGGATTTCGTACTGGGTAATGAACCGGGCCAAGTATTAGATTTGTTTGTGGGAGAGCACTTTGGAGATAGTGACCACAATTCGGTGTCTTTCACTATTCCAATGGAAAGGGATAGGGCCATACGGCAGGGCAATGTTTATAATTGGGGGAGGGGTAATTATGATGCGATTAGGCAAAATTTAGGGAGCATAAGATGGGAACAGAAACTATCAGGAAAAGGACACAAATAAAAAGTGGAGCTTGTTCAAGGAACAAACACTGCGTGTCCTTGATAGGTATGTCCCTGTCAGGCAGGGAGGAAATAGCCGTGTGAGGGAACCATGGTTCACAAAAGAGGTTGAATGTGTTGTCAAGAGGAAAAAGGAAGAGTATATAAGAATGAGAAAACAAGGTTCAGTTGGGTCGATTGAAGTTACAAGGTAGAAAGGGATGAGCTGAATAAAATGGTTTAGGAGAGCGAGGAGGGAGCGTTACAAGTCCTTGGTGGGTCGGAACAAGGAAAACGCCAAGATTTTTTACTCTTCCGTGAGAAATAAAAGAATGACCAGGGTGAGGGCCGGGCCGGTCAAGGACTGCAGAGAGAACTTGTGTATGGAGTCGGAAGAAATAGGAGAGGCTTTGAATGAATACTTTCCTTCATTGTTCACCCAGGAGAGTGGCTGGTTTAGCTCACTGGGCTAAATCGCTGGCTTTTAAAGCAGTCCAAGCAGGCCAGCAGCACGGTTCGATTCCCGTACCAGCCTCCCCGGACAGGCGCCGGCATGTGGCGACTAGGGGCTTTTCACAGTAACTTCATTGAAGCCTACTCGTGACAATAAGCAATTTTCATTTCATTTCATGTTTTTGAGGATGAGAGTGTGATACAGGGGGGTAGGCTGGAGGAGTTGGATGTTCTGACGAAGGATGTATTAGCAATTTTGAAAACCCTCAGGGTCGACGTCCCCTGGTCCAGATGGGACATATTCAAGGATTCTTTGGGAGTCAAGGGATGAGATTGCAGAGCCTCTGGCTTTGATCTTTGGGTCCTCAGTGTCCACGCGAATAGTGCCAGAGGACTGGAGAGTGCCGAATGTTCTTTCTCTGTTCAAGATAGGGAACAGGGGACTTCCGGTGGCGGCAATGCGGAGCTAAGCCGCACATTCGGCAGCTCCCGTTGAAAACGGACTTTGGGGCTCATTTCAGGGCCCACAACGGAGCTGTATCGGCAAATCCTGACGCGGAAAGAGGACAGGAGTCGACCCCTACGGAGATATGGTCTAAACCAGGAGTGGGGTAAGGAGAAAAACGGAGAAAGCACCCCTGAAAAAGCGGGGGAAAGAAGACAAAATGGCGGCCGGCGGAGACCCGGGGGAGTTGAGGCAGTGGGCTCAGGAACAGCAGGCGACTCTGCTGGGCTGCTTCCAGGAGCTTACGTTGGAGCTGCTGGAGTCGTTGAAGGTAACCACCAGGGAGCTGATGGAGACCCAGACAGCCCAGGGGGCTGCGATCCGGGAGCTGCAGCAGCAGGCCTCTGAAAGGGAGGATGAGGCCGTGGCCATCGCGGGGAAGGTGTAGGTGCACATGGCGCTCCATAAAAGATGGCAAGAGCAGTTCTAGGAGCTAGACAACCGGTCGAGGAAGACGAATTTGCAGATCCTCGGCCTCACGGAGGTGCTGGAGGGGTCGGACCTGGCGGCCTATGTGGTGGTTATGTTAAACTGGCTGATGGGGGCTGGATCATTCCAGGGGCCCCTGGAGCTTGGGGGGCAACCTAATTCTGGCTTGGAGGCCCAAGCCGAACGAGCCGCCACTGGCGGTGTTGGTGCGGTTTCATCTGTTCGTGGTTCGTGAGTGTGTGCATCAGTGGGCCAAGAAGGAGTGGCGCATGAAAGTGGGAGAACACGCAGGTGTGGATCTTTCAGGACTGGAGTGCGGAGGTGGCGAGGCAGAGGGCCGGGTTGAATCGGACGAAGGCGGTGCTCCACAGACAGATTGCGAAGTTTGGCATGTTGCAGCTGGCGCGTCTGTGGGTCATCTATGAGGATCAGCACCATTATTTTGAGACTCCGGAGGAGGCGTGGGCCTTTGTGCAGGCCGAGAAATTGGACTCAAACTGAGTGTCTAAGTTTGGAGATGCTGTATAATACTGTACTTGTATTTGCTTGGTTTAATGCAAGATGTGGGTTGACCTTAGGGTGGGTGGTGTGATGTTGATTTGTCTTTTCTGTATGGGTTTTTCTGTAGGGGTCTGGTGGACGGGTTCAGGCAGGGGGTAAACCGGGAGTTCGTGGAGCTGGTGGGAGCAATGGGAGTTGTCCTAGAGGAGGCGGGGCCGAGCAGGGCGAAAGCGCGGGCTTTCTGCTGGTTTCCTGCGCTGGGAGATGGTGGGAGCCGGGTCGGAGCTGAGAAGCGCGGGTCGTTGCTGGCTGTTTTCTTTTCACACACAATAGCGGGGGGGTGGGGGAGGACCCGTTGACGGGCACGATGGAGGAGGGGTAGTCCCACGTGGGGAGGAGTCGTTTGTAGGGCGGGAGTCGCCGGGGTCAGCAGAAGTTAGCTGGCTCACGGGAGTACTATGGAGGGAGGGCCGCGACTAGGAGGGGTCGTTGCCTGGGGCAGGGGTACCGGGTTGCTGCTCAAACAGTCAGGAAGGAGCTGGAATACGCAGGGGATGCTGGAGGGGGGGAGTTGCCGCCGTGGGAAACTGGCAGAGCGGGAAACGCTGGCTGGTGGTGGGCAAGGGATGGGGTATGGCAAATCGGCAGGGAACGGGGGCAGGGAGCCCTCTGATCCGGCTCATAACCTGTAATGTGAGGGGGCTGAATGGGCCGGTCAAACAGGCCAGCGTGTTTGCGCACCTAAAGGGGCTGAAGGCGGATGTGGCCATGCTCCAGGAGACACACCTGAGAGTGGTGGACCAGGTTCGGCTGAGGAAGGGATGGGGGGCAACTATTTCACTCAGGGTTGGATCAGAAGAGTAGGGAGGTGGCGATCCTGGTGGGGAAGAAGGTATCGTTTGAGGCGTTAAATGTGGTGGCTGACAGTGGCGGGAGGTATATGATCGTGAGTGGTAAGCTGCAGGGGGAGCGGGTGGTGTTGGTGAATGTCTATGCCCCAAATTGAGACTATGCGGGGTTTATGCGGCGTATGTTGGGCCGTATTCTTGACCTGGAGGTGGGGGCCTGATCATGGGGGGGGACTTCAACACGGTACTGGATTCCCCATTGGATCGATCCAAGTCCCGTACGGGTAGGAGGCCGCCGGCGGCTAAGGTGTTGAGGGGGTTTATGGACCAGATGGGTGTGGATCCCTGGAGGTTTGCGAGACCAAGGGCCAGGGAGTACTCGTTTTTCTCACACGTGCATAAGGCCTACTCGAGGATTGATTTTTTTTGTCCTGAGCAGGGGGTTGGTTTCGAGGGTGGAGGATGTGGAATACTCCGCAATTGCCATTTCAGATCATGTCCCCACTGGGTGGACCTCGGGCTGGGGGAAGAGAGGGATGAACGTCCCCTCTGGCGCTTGGAGATGGGGCTGCTGGCAGACGAGGAGGTGGCCGAGAAGGTTCGGGGATGTATCGAGAGGTACCTTGAGGCCAATGACAACGGGGAGATTTGACTGGGGAGGGCCTGGGAGGCATTGAAGGCGGTGAAGAGGGGGGAATTGATCTCCATCCGAACCCAGAGGGAGAGGGGGGAGCAGAGGGAGAGGGAGAGATTGATAGGGGAGATGGTGGGGGTGGATAGGAGATATGCGGAGGCTCCAGAGGAGGGAATGCTGGGGGAGAGGCGTAGCCTTCAGGCCAGGTTCGAAATAATGACTACCAGAAAGGCGGAAGTTCAGTTGAGGAAAGCACAGGGAGCGGTGTATGAATATGGGGCGCAGGCGAGCAGGATGCTGGCACACCAGCTCCGAAAGCGGGAAGCGGCCAGGGAGATTGGGGGAGTGACGGATAAGGCTGGAAAGGTGATGCGGAGGGGGTAGATGTTATTGGGGTCATCAGGGACTTCTATGGGGAGGGGGTGGAATGGGGCGCTTCGTGGACAAGCTTCGATTCTTGAGGGTGGAGGAGGAGCAGGTGGAGGGACAGGGGGCGCCGATCGAGCTGCAGGAGGTGGTCAAAGGTATAGGGAGCATGCAGTCGGGGAAGGAGCCGGGGCCGGACGGGTTTCCGGCGGAATTTTATAAAAGGTATGTGGACCTGTTGGGCCCCCTGTTTGTCCGGACCTTTAACAAGGCAAGTCGGGGGGGGGGGGGTGGGGGGGGGGGGGGGGGGGGGCTTTGCCCCCAACTATGTCACAGGCGCTGATTTCCTTGATCCTGAAGCGGGACAAGGACCCTCTGCAGTGCGGGTCATATAGGCCGATTTCGCTGCTAAACGCCGACGCTAAGCTGCTGGCAAAGATCCTGGCCACTAGAATAGAGGATTGCGTGCCCGGGGTCATTCAGTGAAGGCAGTTGAATACGAACGTGCAAAGGCTCCTCAATGTCATTATGATGCCGGCCGTGGAAGGGGAGGCGGAGATAGTGGTGGCATTGGATGCGGAGAAGCCTTTGATAGGGTTGAGTGGGAGTATCTGTGGGAGGTGTTTGGAGACTTTGTGTTTGGGGAGGGGTTTATCCGGTGGGCGAGGCTGCTCTACGAGGCCCCGATGGCGAGTGTAGCCACAAATACGAGGAGTTCGGAGTACTTTCGGCTGTACTAGGGGACGAGACGGGGTGGCCCCTGTCCCCCTTGCATTTTGCGTTGGCGATTGAACCCCTGGCCATGGCATTGAGGGCGTCTGAGAACTGGTCGGGCCTGGTGCGGGGTGGGAAGGAGCATCGAGTGTCGCTTTATGCGGACGACCTGTTGCTGTGTGTGGAGGACCCGGGGGGAGGAGGGGGGGGGATGCCGGATGTGATTAGGATTCTTAGTGAATTCGTGGGTTTCTCTGGGTACAAGTTGAACCTGGGCAAGAGCGAGGTGTTTGTGGTGCATCCGGGGGATCAAGAGGAGGGGATTGGTAGGCTGCCAATGAAGGAGGAAGGGAAGAGCTTCAGGTACCTAGGGGTCCAGGTGGCTGGGAGTTGGGGGGCCCTGCACAAGCACAACCTCACAAGTTTGGTGGAGCAGATGGAGGAGGAGTTAAAGAGGTGGGATATGTTACCGCTGTCACTGGCGGGGAGGGTGCAGTCCGTTAAGATGACGGATCATGTGTGGGCACGAGCCTAGAGGCGCTGGTAACGGCGCCGTTGCCGCTCCCTCCAACGAGGTACACCACGAGCCCGGTGGTGGCGGCTACCCTTAAAATTGGGGGCAATGGAGATGGCATAGGGGAGAAGTGGGGGGCTCGATGGAGGCCCCGATACGGGGGAACCATCGGTTTGTCCCAGGGAGCGTTGATGGAGGATTTCTGGTCTGGCACAGGGCAGGGGTTAGGAGGTTAAGGGTAGTTTGTGGATGGAAGTTTCGCGAGCTTGGGGGAGTTAGAGGGGTAGTTTGGGCTCCCCACGGGGAACATGTTTAGGTAGGTGCAGGTAAGGACGTTTGCCAGGCAGCAGGTGGAGGGGTTCTCCTTGCTGCCCCCACGAGGGTGCTCTCCAGGGTGTGGGTTGGAGGACATTTCGGACATATGCCGGGTGATGCAGAAGGTAGACGAGGCCTCGGTGGAGGAACTGAAGGGTAACTGGGAAGAGGAGCTGGGTGAGGAGATTGAGGAGGGGTCGTGGGCGGATGACCTGGAGAGAGTGAATTACTCGTCCTGTGCGAGGCTTAGCCTCATACAGTTCAAGGTGCTGCATAGGGCCCATATGACTGGGAGGAGGATGAGTAGCTGTTTCAGGGGCGAAGACAGGTGTGCGAGGTGGTCGAGGAGCCCAGCGGACCCCGCCCATATGTTCTGGCGTGACCAGCACTGGGGGAGTTTTGGAAGGGTGTAGCAAGGACGGTGTCGAGGGTGGTGGGATCCAGGTCAAGCCAGGCTGGAGGCTCGCAATTTTTGGGGTTGCAGTGGAGCCGGGGGTGCAGGAGGCGAAAGAGGCCCGTGTTCTGTCCTTTGCGTCCCTAGTAGCCCGGCGGGGATTCTGCTTCAGTGGAAGGATGTGAGGCCTCCAACCGTGCAGGCCTGGATCAATGATATGGCAGGTTCATTAAATTGGAGAAGGTGAAATTTGCCCTGAGGGGATCAGTACAAGGGTTCTTTAGGCAGTGGCAGCCTTTCCTGGGCTTCCTGGCAGAACGGAAGAAAAAAAGGCCGACAGCAGCAGCAACCGGGGGGGGGGGGAAGGTTTGGATCGGTGGGAGGGAGAACTGTGTACATGGGTTTGTGGGATGTGGCGGGTGTTCTCTCTTTCCCTTTTGTTGTTTGGGTGTTCTTTTTTTCTTCTTTTGTTTGGAGTTGCATTTGAAGTTGGGTGGGTATTGTTGTTGGGGTGTTACCGCAGTTGTTTTGTTAAAAGAGTTGAGATGTTTATATTTTGTAAAATTTTCAATACAAATTACTTTTTGTACAAAAAGAAAGGGAATAGGAATGACCCTGGTAATTATAGGCCAGTTAGTCTTACTTGTGGTCGGTAAGTTAATGGAAAGGTCCTGATGGATAGGATTTATGACCATTTGGAAAGATGCAGCTTAATCCGGGATAGTCAACACGGATTCGTGAAGGGTAAGTCTTGCCTTACACGTTTGATTGAATTCTTTGAAGAGGTAACTAAGCGTGTGGATGAAGATAGAGTAGTTGATTTCGTTTACATGGATTTTAGTAAGGCGTTTGATAAGGTTCCCCATGATCGGCTCATGAAGAAAGAAAAGAGGTGTGGAATAGAGGGAAATTTGGCCAAATGGACCAGTAATTGACTATCACATAGAAGCCAGACGGTGGTGGTGGATGGGAAATTTTCAGACTGGAGTTCAGTTACCAGCGGTGTACTACAGGGATCAGTGTTGGCTCCTCTATTTGTGATTTTTAGCAATGACTTGGATGAGGGGGCTGAAGGGTGGGTCAGTAAATTTGCTGATGACACCAAGATTGGTGGAGTAGTGGATGAGGTGGAGGGCTGTTGCATGCTGCAAATGTACATTGATAGGATGCAGAGCGGGGTCCCGAAATGGCAGATGGAGTTTAAGCCTGATAAGTGCGAGGTGATACATTTTGGTAGAAAAAAGATTTAATGCGGATTACAGGGTCAACGGCAGGTTTCTGAGGAATGTGGACGAACAGAGATACCTTGGATTTCATGTCCACAGATCTCTGAAGGTTGCCAGTCAAGTGGATAGAGCCGTGAAGAAGGCTCATAGTGTTATCGTTTACTGACAGGGGGCTTGAGTTCAAGAGCCGCGGGGTTATTTTGCAACTATACATGACTGGTGTGACCACATTTGGAGTATTTGTGTGCAACTCTGGTCACCTCAGAACAGGAAGGATGTGGACGCATTGGAAAAGGGTGCAAAGGAGATTCACCGGGATGCTGCCTGGTTTGCAGGACAGGTATTATGAGGAAAGGTTGAGGGAGCTAGGGCTTTTCTCTTTGGAGTGGAGGAGGATGAGAGGCGACTTAATAGAGGTTTATAAGACGATGAGGGCGATAGATAGAGGGGGCGTTCAGAGACTATTTCATCGGAGGATGTAGGTTCTTTACTCAGAGAGTCGTTAGGGCGTGGAATGGACTGCCTGCTGTGAAAGTGGAGTCGGACACATTAAGAACTTTCAAGCGGTTATTGGAAAGGCACATGGAGCACACCAGCATGACAGGGAGTGGGATAGCTTTATCTTGGTTTCCGACAATGCTCGGCAAAACATCAAGGGCAGAAGGGCCTGTCCTATGCTGTACTGTCCTATGTTCTATGTTCTATGGCCAGGAGTGAATTGACGATTTTGATGTCTGTTATAGATCATAGAATGTACAGTGCAGTAGGAGGCAATTCGGCCCATCAGGTCAGCATCGACCCGTGGAAAGACCTCCCTATTCCCGTAACCCAGTAACTCCTCATTTTGGGACAGCAAGTGCAATTTAGCATGGCCAATACACCTAAACTGCAGATCTTTGGACTGTGAGTACCAGAGCACTCGGAAAAAACCCCACGCACACACAAGCGGAACGTGCAGACTCAGCACAGACAGTGACACAAACCGGGAGACGAACCTGGAACCTCGAGCTGTGAAGCAACTGTGCTAACCACTGTGGTACAGTGCCGCCCGTACTGCGGTAGCGAGCTCGGAGAATCAGTTACGAGGGGTTTTGCGACGTGCAATGCCTCACCAGGATCAGTGCTGTGGCAACAAGAATACAATTTACATAAATAACCTGGATGAAGTGACTGAAGGTATATTTGCGAAACTTTCGGAAAGGGCATGCAGGTCGGGAAGTATATTATAAACGCGCGATGTAAGGAGGCAGCAAAATAACATGCATAGGTTAATTGAGTGGACGGAATGTGGTAAATGCTGTGCCCCTGGAGAAAATGAGAAGTTTCCCATATTGGCAGGAAGAATAAAATATAAGCTAATGATCTAAATGATGAGAGATTGGGGAGCTCTGTGTTGGGAAGGGCTCTTCGTTGCCAAGTGTATTAACCACAGAATGGTACAGCATGGGATCAGGAAAATTGAGAAAATGTTATTGTTTGTTGTGAGATGAATGTAATCGGGAGGCCACTCGGTGCTCCTTATCTGCACTGTGAGTGTTGTCCGTCTGGACTGTGAGTTCTGCCTGACCGCACCTTGAGTGTTACTTGTCCGCACTGAGTGATCCTTGTCTGCAATGTGAGTGCTGCCTGTCTGTACTGTGAGTGCTGTCTGTCTGCACTGTGAGTGCTGCTTGTCTGCACTGTGAGTGCTGCCTGTCTGCACTGTGAGTGCTGCTTGTCTGCACTGTGAGTGCTGCCTGTCTGCACTGTGAGTGCTGCTTGTCTGCACTGTGAGTGCTGCCTGTCTGCACTGTGAGTGCTGTCTGTCTGCACTGTGAGTGCTGCTTGTCTGCACTGTGAGTGCTGCCTGTCTGCACTGTGAGTGCTGCTTGTCTGCACTGTGAGTGCTGCCTGTCTGCACTGTGAGTGCTGCCTGTCTGCACTGTGAGTGCTGCTTGTCTGCATTGTGAGTGCAGCCTGTCTGCACTGTGAGTGCTGCCTGTCTGCACTGTGAGTGCTGCTTGTCTGTACTGTGAGTGCTGCCTGTCTGCATTGTGAGTGCTGCTGTCTGTACTGTGAGTGCTGCTTGTCTGTACTGTTAATGCTGCCTGTCTGTACTGTGAGTGCTGCTTGTCTGTACTGTTAATGCTGCCTGTCTGCACTGTGAGTGCTGCCTGTCTGCACTGTGAGTGCTGCCTGTCTGCACTGTGAGTGCTGCTTGTCTGTACTGTGAGTGCTGCCTGTCTGCACTGTGAGTGCTGCCTGTTAGCCTGTGAGTGCTGCCTCTGCTGCACTGGGAGTGCTGCCTTGTCTGCACTGTGAGTGTTGCCTTGTCTGCAATGTGAGTGCTGCCTGTCTGTAACTGTGAGTGCTGCCTGTCTGCACTGTGAGTGCTGCATGTCTGCACTGTGAGTGCTGCCTGTCTGCACTGTGAGTGCTGCCTGTCTGCACTGTGAGTGCTGCCTGTCTGCACTGTGAATGCTGCCTGTCTGCACTGTGAGTGCTGCTTGTCTGTACTGTGAGTGCTGCTTGTCTGCACTGTGAGTGCTGCCTGTCTGCACTGTGAGTGCTGCCTGTCTGCACTGTGAGTGCTGCCTGTCTGCACTGTGAGTGCTGCCTGTCTGCAATGTGAGTGCTGCCTGTCTGCATTGTGAGTGCTGCCTGTCTGCACTGTGAGTGCTGCTTGTATGCATTGTGAGTGCTCCCTTTCTGCATTATGAGTGCTGCCTGTCTGCACTGTGAGTGCTCCTTGTCTGCACTGTGAGTGCTGCACTGTCTGCTCTGTGAGTGCTGACTGTCAGCAATGTGAGTGCTGCCCTATCTGCTCTGTGAGTGCTGCCTTTCTGCACTGTGAGTGCTTCTTCTCTGCATTGTGAGTGCTGCCTGTCTGCACTGTGAGTGTTACTGACTGTACTGTGAGTTCTGCCTGTCTGCATTGCGAGTGCTGCTTGTCTGCACCGTGAGTGCTGCCAGTCTGCACTGCGAGTGCTGCTTGTCTACACTGTGAGTGCTCCCTTTCTGCAGTGAGAGTGCTGTCGGTCTGTACTGTGAGTGCTGCCTGTCTGCACCGTGAGTGCTACTTGTCTGCACTGTGAGTGCTGCACTGTCTGCTCTGTGAGTGCTGACTGTCTGCACTGTGAGTGCTGCCCTGTCTGCTCTGTGAGTGATGCCTCTCTGCACTGTGAGTGCTGCTTGTCTGCACTGTGAGTGCTTCTCTGCATTGTGAGTGCTGCTTGTCTGCATTGTGAGTGCTGCTTTTCTGCACTGTGAGTGCTCCCTTTCTGCACTGTGAGTGCTCCCTTTCTGCACTGTGAGTGCTGCTTGTCTACAATGAGAGTGCTACGTGTCTGCACTGTGAGTGCTGTCGGTCTGTACTGTGAGTGCTGCTTGTCTGCACTGTGAGTGCTGCTTGTCTGCACTGTGAGTGCTGCCTGTCTGCAATGTGAGTGCTGCCTGTCTGCAATGTGAGTGCTGCCTGTCTGCAATGTGAGTGCTTCCTGTCTGCACTGCGAGTGCTGCCTGTCTGCACTGTGAGTGCTGCCTGTCTGCACTGTGAGTGCTGCCTGTCTGCACTGAGTGCTGCCTGTCTGCATTGTGAGTGCTCCCTTTCTGCACTGAGTGCTGCCTGTCTGCACTGCGAGTGCTGCCCTGTCTGCTCTGTGAGTGCTGCCTGTCTGCACTGCGAGTGCTGCCTGTCTGCACTGTGAGTGCTGCTTGTCTGCACTGTGAGTGCTGTCTGTCTGCACTGCGAGTGCTGCCTGTCTGCACTGTGAGTGCTGCCTGTCTGCAATGTGAGTGCTGCCTGTCTGCAATGTGAGTGCTGCCTGTCTGCACTGTGAGTGCTGCTTGTCTGCACTGTGAGTGCTGCCTGTCTGCACTGTGAGTGCTGTCTGTCTGCACTGCGAGTGCTGCCTGTCTGCAATGTGAGTGCCGCCTGGCTGCAATGTGAGTGCTTCCTGTCTGCACTGCGAGTGCTGCCTGTCTACATTGTGAGTGCTGCCTGTCTGCATTGTGAGTGCTCCCTTTCTGCACTGAGTGCTGCCTGTCTGCACTGTGAGTGCTGCCTGTCTGCACTGTGAGTGCTGCTTGTCTGTACTGTGAGTGCTGCTTGTCTGCACTGTGAGTGCTGCCTGTCTGCACTGTGAGTGCTGCTTGTCTGCACTGAGTGTTGCTTGTCTGCATTGTGAGTGCTCCATTTCTGCACTATGATTGCTGCTTGTCTGCACTGTGAGTGCTGCTTGTCTGCACTGTGAGTGCTGCCTGTCTGCACTGTGAGTGCTGCCTGTCTGCACTGTGAGCGCTGCCTGTCTGCACTGTGTGTGCTGCCTGTCTGCACTGTGAGTGCTGCTTGTCTGCACTATGAGTGCTGCCTGTCTGCACTGTGAGTGCTGCCTGTCTGCACTATGAGTGCTGCCTGTCTGCACTGAGAGTGCTGCTTGTCTGCACTGTGAGTGCTGCTTGTCTGCACTGCGAGTGCTGCCTGTCTGCACTTTGAGTGCTGCCCTGTCTGCTCTGTGAGTGCTGCCTGTCTGCACTTTGAGTACTGCCCTGTCTGCACTGTGAGTGCTGCCTGTCTGCACTGTGAGTGCTGCCCTGTCTGCACTGTGAGTGCTGCCTGTCTGCTCTGTGAGTGCTGCTTGTCTGCACTGTGAGTGCTGCCTGTCTGCACTGTGAGTGCTGCCTGTCTGCTCTCTGAGTGCTGCTTGTCTGCACTGTGAGTGCTGCCTGTCTGCACTGTGAGTGCTGCTTCTCTCTACTGAGAGTCCTGCTTGTTTGTACTGTGAGTGCTGCCTGTCTGCACTGTGAGTGCTGCCTGTCTGCACTGTGAGTGCTGCCTGTCTGCACTGTGAGTGCTGCCTGTCTGCTCTGTGAGAGCGTTGAGTGCTGCTTGTCTGCACTGTGAGTGCTGCCTGTCTGCACTGTGAGTTTTGCTTGGCTGGATGAGTCTGCTTTGGATTTGGTACAAACTGTGTTCGGTGGCAGTGGGAGATGGTGAAAGTGAATCTTCGGGCGGAGAGCTGGGGGGAGTCACGAAGTCACGGCGAGAAGGTGCAGCCTCCGCACAGACAGTAACCCAAGCAGCGAATCGGACCTGGAACCCTGGAGTTTTCAAACAAAAGTGTTAATAACAGTGCTACCGTGCATTAGTATTCACCAAAGAGAGGTCATAGAACATCGAACTGTATAGCTCATTCAAGGTACTTCGGCCCACGATGTTATACCAGGTCACTATAAGATCAACAAGGAGATGTTCGGCGCTTTGGTAAACATTAAGGTCGATAAGTCCACACGTCCTGATGGAGGCAAAGGATGCAATTTCTAAGGCCTTTCTGGGGCCTTTGCCGAAAACTTTGTATCCTCAGTGACTACAAGTGAGGACCCAGGGGACTTTGTTTCGGAAGTGTAGCAAGGATAATCGAGGGAATTTCAGACCAGTGAGCCTTACGCCAGAAGTAGGAAAATCATTGGAAAGTATCAATGATGTGGAGATGCCGGAGTTGGACTGGCTTGAGCACAGTAAGATGTCTTTCGGCACCACGTTGAAGTCCAACAGGTTTGTTTCGAATCACTAGCTTTCGAGCACAGCTCCTTCACCTGAGGAAGGTGCTGTGCTCCGAAAGCTAGTAATTCAAAACAAACCTGTTGGACTTTAACGAGGTGTTGCAAGCCTTTTTAGTGTGAACACTCAAGAAAATCTATACATTCCAGGACTAAGAAGCCCGCTTGATAACCACCATTTCCACACTTATTCAAATTCCACCACCGACCAACAGTGATAGCCGTGTTTAGAATCGGTAAGATTCACTGCGGTAATTCACCAAGGTTCCTCAGACAGCACCTTACAATGCCACGACCACTACCATATTGAAGGTCAAAAACAGTAGCTACCTGGGAACGCCATAACCTGAAGATTCCCCTCCAAACATTCACCACCCTGACTTGTTAATATATCGCTGTTCCTTCACTGTCACTGGGGCAAAATGCAGGAAATCCGTCTCCCACGGGCAAGATTAAAGTAGACAGATAGACCGTTTCAGAAACTATTGGGGCGGGATGTCTGTGCAGAGTGGCAGCCAATTCAATGGCATTATGGGTGTATCTGCTGCAACAGATAGGAGGGGGAAGAATGGCAGCGTAATACAAGTTCTTAATTCAGTTGTTAGCGAAATATATAGACGCTGCTGTGGCATTCAACGTGACCCGAGAATGGTTTGTTGCCTCTCTGGTGCCAGCGTCACTGAACGACTGCGGGACACTTTGGAGGCGCAGGGTGAAACAAACAGAGGTCGCGGTACAAGTTGGTACCAACGACGGAGGTCGAAAGAGGGATGAGATCTTGGATCAGGAATTCAGGGAGCGAGGTTGCAGAAGAAACGCAGGACCTCTCGGATTGTAATCTCTGGATTCCTCCCAGTGCGACGCGCAAGATGATATGGAAATAGGAGAGCAGCGCACATGAATAGCGTGGCTTAAGAATTTGTCAAAGTGGGCGGGTTTTAGATTCCTGCACCAATGGGACAATGGAGGTATGTGACTAGTGGCATTCCTCAGGACCAGTGTTGGGACATTTGTTTCTTTTAATATATACAAATGATTTGAATAAAATGTAACTGGTTTAATCACTAAGTTTGCGTAGGACATAATCTTTGCTGGAATTGTGGATAGTGATGACCACCATCGGAGAATATAGCAGGGTATAGCTCGGTTGGAGAATAGGGCAGATAAATGGGAAATTGAGTTTATTCCGGAAGATATGAGGTACTGCATTTTGGAAGGGCGAATACAGTTTACAAACATACTGTAAATGGTATAATCTTGAGTATTGAGAGGCACATGGATCTCGGTGTACAAGTACAAAGGTTACTAAAATGGAGATTGGAGATGGAGAATGTGGTGGAGAAGGCTTTCCGCATGCTTCCTTTAATCGCGCAGGGCATTGTGTTTACAAATTGGCAAGTCTTGTTAAAATATGATAACCATTAAGCCACACATGGAATATAATGATGAATTCTTGTCAAAATCCTACCAGAAGGATGTGGAGGCGTAGGAGACGGTACTGAAAATATTTGCCACGATGTTACGTAGTATGGAGGTCACCAGATATGATGTTAAGTTGAAGAAACGTGGTCTATTTTCACTGGAACGGAGGAGGTTGATGTGCGAGCTGGTAGAATTCTACAACATTATGAGGAGCATGGACAGAGTCGATAGTCAGAAGCTTTTCCCAGTATCGAAAAGTCAATGACTAGGGAGCATAATTTTAATGTGTGAGGGGCAAGGTTTAAACGTGATGTACGAGGCAAGTTGATTCCACAAAGGGTGGTGGGAGCCTAGGACTCGCTGCAGAGGGAGGTCGGGAACCAGATATCATAGTGGCATCTTGACCAATGCTTGAAGAGGATGGAAATGGAGGGATATGGTCGCCGGAAAGGGTGGTTCTTTCTGTTCAGATGGGCAGCATGGTCAGCGGCGCCATGGAGGTCCGAAGGTTCTGTTCCTGTGCTGTGGTTCTTTGTTCTTCGTGCTTTTTCACCCCACGCCGTCGGGCAATCCGTGGATTTGGGTGGGTTGCCGGCGAAACGAAGATTCCCGCCAACAGAGAATCCCGCATCTTATTCTCAGCTTAGATCACACTTGATGTTATTTGCACAATTATCGCATCCATATTCCTCACATACTCTCCAGTGGGTTAACAATGCACAGTTCTGCGATCTAAATCCTTCATTTAGTGAACACTAGAAGAACATTACTCACTTCTCTAGAATCGCTACAACGTTTAAGTAGGCTATTCGGCACATCGAGTTTGGACTTCCCTAGAACCACTCCACTTTCCTATTCCAGTAACCCTGTTCATTGATCATGAACAATCCACCCAACTTTCACACATTATGGAATGTGGGAGGTAAACCGAGAAATCGCACACAGACACGAGGAGAACGTGCAAACTCCAAGGCTGAAAGTAAGCACTGCGCCCCGGCGAGGTGAACAAGATGAAACTTGGTGGCAGAACGATGGCGCAGCGGGTTAGCAATGCGGCTTCACGGCGCCGAGGTCCCTCGCTCGATTCCGGGTCACTGTCCGTGTGGAGTTTGCAGATTATTCCCCTCTTTACGTGGGTTTTGCCCCCATAACTGAAAAATGTGCAAGCCAGGTGGAGTGGCCACCGTAAATTGCCGATTAATTGGAAAGATTGAATGGGGTATCTGTAAATTTAAAAGAAAAAATAAATGCTAACATGGTGCCTTCATTTCGTTCTTGCCTCCCATTGTTTGACCAATCCTTGGAGCACTGTGAACTGCTGTGCTTTCTCTAATCTCATTGAGACACTGTGAACAGACATCGTCTCCGTTACACTTGTTGCGATCACTTACGGCCGATCGAGGTTCCTGAATAGTGTCACTAATAAAGTCTTCCTTTACGTTTCCCAGCATTTCTCAAGAAATGTGACCAAGTTGGTGCACGAGCAGAATTGAACTTTGCTGGAGAAATGCGGACTGGGTGCAGGAAATCTAATGCCTTTCCCAGCATGCTGAAAAATTCATGCCATTCTCAGTGATAATGGGATGGATAATTCACAAACATCCGCCAGCAGCGAGGTTACCAATCCGGCGGAAAATCGAGCTTCAGGCAAATAAAATAAAACCGCCTCTGAATGCCGATCCCGCTCCGAAGCTCCGCCTCCCACCGACAGCAGACCTCATTCCCCTGGTCGCTAACACCATGCAAATCTACGCCGGATTCTCCAAAGCCGACGCTGGAACTGGGAAACACAATCGGGAACAGAATCATGTGTCAACAGTAAATCATGGCCCGGCACGGGCGCCCAACGGAATGGAGTTCTCCGCTCCCTCGGCAGCAGCGTGAATTTCATCGACGCCGTGCGCTAGCGTGGACATCCAACTCATACATTAAACATTCGGAAATATCCAAATGCATAGAACATAAAACAAGATATCAGAAAGGTCATCAACATCATGTATATTGTGGGGTGTGGGGAAACGGCCAATTGATTCAGGTCACCTTTCGCCATGCGAAATCGACTTAATATATCAATCAGAGAGATAAACTAGATTGAAGCGCCTCGGATAGAATCAAAATGTAAATTTTGGAATATGCTTCACCCAAAGCGGAATTGAGCGATACAAACATGTCTGATAACTCTGGAAGGAATATCCTTTAATTGCACGCAGAACCTGTTTGAGAAAAAAATCCTGTCTAGCTCTGAATTCAGTATCTGCATAATTGTTCACTTTCTGGTCGCTCCAACTCTTCCTTGGCCGAGTGCCTTCCTTCACACTCTCTTGATCATTAACTGAGTAAATAGCTGTGTCTGCCTACATCTCTGGAAGCAACGGCTGGCAGGTCAATATTCTCACTGACCTGCATTGACACCCTGCAAGGACAATCGAAATCAAGAGCAGTGTTACGATCAAATTTGTGTTTTAGCTTTATGGTCTTCGGAAGGAACAGTGTCTGAACGGCTATCACTGGTGTCTCGCAGCATTAAGGACCCGAGTTCAATTGCAACATTGGGATACTGGGCGGAGCCTGCATCTTCTCTCCATGTCCGTGTGGGTTTTTTTCCGGGAGCTGTGGGATCCTACCACAGTCTAAGCATGCACGAGTCAGTTAGATTGTCCATTATAAATTCCCCTTTCGTGCAGAAAGGTGTGGCTGCCAGAATGGGGAGGAGTGGGCTTAATTAGAATGCTCATGTGGAAGATTGGTGCAGATTCGATGGGCTGAGGGCCTGTTTCTGCGCAATAAAGATTCGATGATTCCAAACACTTCGCTTCCGACGATGTCATCAGGAGCCGCCAGAAGTCAAGGTATGCGCTAAGTTGTGCAGTCTGTCATTTTCGGAAAATTCCTTGTTTTCCGTTCCCTGTGAAATAAAGGCCGACATTGTTTTGCCTTCCCTATTAACTGTTGAATCTGTATGTTAGCTTTTCGTGATTCATGCACGAGGACCTCTCCAAATTGCTCTGGGCTGCAGATTTCTACAGTTGAATGATATTTAATAGCTTTGTTCTTCTCATCAGTCTATTACTTTACATTGTCCTACGTTAAATTGCATGCCGATGTTTTACCCTCTCATTAAACTGTCTGTATCCCTCTGTAACTCTCCTATCATTCCCATCACTTGCCTTTCCAGCTAATTTGGATGGTGAATGGCAAAGCAGAAAAGGACTGTGGGGAATCATAGACATCGCCAAATAGTTATGACTGAAAGTGTGGACGTAAATTCAAGACAGGGGAAGGTGAAGTTGGATTACTATGAAAGGAAGACAGAATAAAAGAGGAAATAGTTTGGGGAAAAAGGATGGAGAGGGACTCCGGAAAGAGAATCCGTGGATATAAAATAAGTCCATCTCTGGATCTTCAATAATAATTATGATTGTGAAAGGCAGATTGCGAGTAAAGGACTGGAAAAGCAGTGTCAAGTTTCCAAATGGAAATCGATGTTGATAGGCAAAGTTTTGAAATCAGCATCATTGTAGTCAGCAGCTCCGGATTTCTGTCCTGATTCCAGAATATTGATGCAATCCCCAGTGAACTCTACAGTGAGGGATCAGCTGGTATTAACACGTTGTTTGTTCAGCACCTGTAAATAATATCATGAGGGATGTTTATTTTTAGCATCACTAACCACCCACTTCAATATATATACACTGATAAGTTTCCTTTAAGTCTGAAAGTCAAGATGGATAGATCTTCGTCTTCAACATCACAAGTCCTTAACACAGAGAAAATGGGTTGGGTCATGCTTGCCAGGTTTGAAGCTGTATACTATGCTGTACTCGCAGCATTCGGTGTACCTGGTAATTGACATTTGTATAATGAGCTTTTGAACTTGTTTCTGTTCTAATTTCTGAATCGACTGTATTTATTACATTGGCCTCCAATTCTGAGTAAAGTAAGGTGTTATTCTTTTAAGTTCTTCAATTGACCATTCTAGTAACCATATGATCTAAAATAGCATATACTTGCAGATTGTTTCTTTATGAGTTATTATCCTCCTGATGCTGTCTTCCCCATTGCGCTATACTGATGTTGTTGTCATAATTCCGTATGATTTTACATCTTAATATTGAAGTTTCCTTCTGAATATTTGTATTTCTCGGTTTTGCTGCAACAAACGTTCCTCCTCCCGGGCCACTTTCTGTCCATCTCCTTCCAGCTTAATTTTAGTGGTGGGCTGCTCCCTTTTGCTTAGTTACTTATCATCATTCCCCACCCTTTATCCTGTGTTTTTCTTCTCCCTTGATCATTTTATAATCGTTGTCTTGGTCTGTGGTTTTACGTTCATTATTCGTTTTACATGCGCACTCAACTCTTCATTCCTCTACCTTGTCTCCTCTTGTGATGGGCTTTATGCTCAAATCTATCTGAATTTATGCATTCGAAATACTAACTAACCACCATTTAGACAGAGGATGAAATAGTATTACAGCTGCGAGATGGGGCTCCACGATGGAGGCCAACACCATGTATTGCATATTCAGGAGATAGATACAGAAGTTCGTGGATTTGCATTTCAGTACCTTTACATTCAAAAATTGCCAGCAGGTCCTCTACATTAATTTTGTGGTCAGCGATTCTACTGTTCCTTCAACATTTCCAATAGCATGTTACATAACTGGTTTATGTTTTACAGTGAACATCATAACAATCGCAATCCTGTCCTTCAAAACATGCGGTCTCTCCAAGTGCAGCTCCCGTTACATTGTGGCAATGGCGACAGCTGATTTCATGGTTATTGTCGTTAATGTAATGTTGAATCGCATTGTTGCAATGTATTGGAATTACACTTTGTGGCTACACACTCCCGCCTGCAGATTCATTATGTTCCTGTCGTCCGTTACCATCGACACTTCTGTTTGGTTAATGGTCACTTTTACCTTTGATCGCTTGGTGGCCATTTGCTGTCAGAAATTGAAAACAAAATATTGCACCGACAAAACCGCTGTTGTTGTTATCACCATTGTGACCTCGCTGTCCATTTTGAAGAACATTCCCTGGCCTTTCCTGTATTCCAGTTATTATCGCAGTGTTCCTTTGGGATGCCGGCTATCAACACATTTTTTTATTCTGGACATTTGGATCGCATTTTCGTGGATTCAGCAGCTGTTAACCCCAGTTATCCCATTCTTTCTAAAAAAATGGTCCCATCCGAACTGGTCGACCAATCAATATTTGGAAAGTTAAAGTCACCCATCACAACTACCCTGAGACCTCCACACCTATCAGTAACATGTTTTGCAAATCCTTTCTCCAAATCTCTATGACTAGAGGCCAATAGAAAACTCATAACAACGTGACCGCTCCATACCTAATTCTAACTACAGCCCATATTACCTCAGTGGGCAGATCCCCCTGGAACTGCCTTTCTGCAGCCGGTAAACTATCATGGATTAACAATGCCACTCCTCCACCTCTTTTACCACCTTCCCTACTGTTACTGAAACACCTATATCCTGGAACTTCCAACAACCATTCCTGTCCCTGTTCTGACCATGTCTCCGTGATGCTTACAATATCGCAGCCCCAGGTACGAATGCACACTCCAAGTTCACCTACCTTATTCCGAATGCACCTTTCATTGACGTAGATACACTTCAATCCACCTTGCTGTCTGCCGGTATACTCCTGCAACCTTGATACCCTCCTCAGTACCTCACTACTCTCAACACTGGCTTCTAGACAACAGCTCGTTTTCCTATCCCCTGACAAATAGGTTAACTTTGTACTTCACCACCCACGAATATCCGTAGCAGAGTTCCCTCCCAGGATATTGTTGCCCCTCTGGTTCAGGTGCACATCGCCCTGCCTGAACAGGTCCTATCTTTCCAGGAATGTGCTCCACATCCACTTTTCATCAGTCTTCACGGTTGAGGACACCAGTGGGATGCCAGAGCTCCAAGAGAACCAGGAGTCCGAAGTGAGTGCAGTGACCATTACTAACGAGAAGGCTCTTGGAAAACTGAAATCTCTGAAGGTGGATATGTTCCCCCAGCATATGCACTACACACCAGGGTCCTCAAAAATATAGATATTGGACTTCTGGTGGCGGCGATGTTCGAGTGAGCTGCACATTCGGCGGGCTCTCACTCCTGCGGGGCTTTGGAGCTGATTCCCCGCGATAGCGGGACCACGGGTCGGAAAAAAGGCTGCAGTGAAAGAGCAGGAGAGCGGGCTGACATCGATGGAACCGTGGGAGACCAGCAGGTAGAGGAAGAGAGAGAGAGAGAGAGAGAGAGACGGAGGCAAGGAGCAGAGGAAACGGACCGGAGATGGAAGGTGGCGGACCAACGGAGCTTCCATCCTCCAGGAGAAGAAAAAAAGATTTGACATCGCTGAAGCAGGACAACTTGGACCCACTTCAGAACCCCAGTAGGTAAAATTTAATGAGCTGGGCGAAGGAAAGCGGCAGCGAAAGTGCTGAGGAGCGGGCTGCGGCATATGGAACAACAAGAGTCCAGAAGGCAGAAGAATAAGGAGAAAAAGGGACAGAGACAAAGACCTGGAGAAATGTACCTGGGACCTAAGATGGCGGGCGCACGGACCTCGGACTCAGAAATCCAGCAGGCACTGGATAACATGCTCCAGGTAATGAAATCCAGTTTTGAAGCGCTGAAGCAGGACAGCTTGGACCGAATCCAGAAAGCGGTGGATCAGCTGAACCAGAGGCTGGACGCCCAGGATGTTAAAGTTAAGGAGATGGAAGAGGCGGTGTAGGAGCAGGCAGATGTGCAGACAGTTGCAGCGCTAGAAGTTAACGGCCTGAAAGAGCGACAGAGAGGAATGCTGGACGGAGTGGAGGAGCTGGAGATAGAGTCAGCAGGAACAATCTGAGGATGGTCGGCCTCCCGGAGGGGGCTAAGGGAGCTGATGCTGCAGCGATTGTAGCAGACCTGCTGAAGCAGCTGATGGGGGCCGAAGCTGGCAGTGGCACACAGAGTGCAGGCAAGGCAGGGGCGGCCGGGCGGACCCCCCCCCCCCCCGCCCAATGGTGATTAGGTTAAACAGGTTTGTGGACAAGAGGCGGACGCTGCAGTGAGCAAAGAGCGCCAGGAGCAGCACGTGGAACAACAGTGTTCTCCGCATTTATCAGGACCTAAGCCAAGAGGTAGCTCGGCGGCGAGCAGCCTTTAAGAATGTCAAGGAGGTGCTGTTCAAGAAGCACGTGAAGTTTGGTCTGCTGTTCCCAGCTCGGCTATGGGTCACGCACCAGGGTCAACACCACTACTTCTACGAGCCTGAAGAAGCGATGAATTTTGTGAGGGACCTGGGGCTGGTCGCGTAAGGAGGCCCAAAGGACGTGAATTAGTGCCCGAGGATTTCTGTGGGAAGGAACGCCGAATGTGCCTGGACTGCTGCTCAACGGTTTGCTGGGCCAAAGGGGCCAAGCGGAACATTTGGGACTCTGTCCTTTGTTCATGAACATTGGTTTGGTGGGTTAACCCCCCTCCCCATTCCCGTTTTTTGTGGTCAGTCTTTTTTCTTACGGGTTTTTTTTGTGTTTATTTTTGTGCTTTTCCTCTTTTTTCTGTTTTTTTCTGTTTGGGTTGTTTTGCATTTTTTGTGCAGCTCGCGGAAGACACTGGAGCCGGCTTGCACCAGTGGGTGGGAGAGGGGGATGGGGCGCCGGGGAGTGGGGAGGAGGACGGGGAAACAATGGGAATGAGACAGGAAGGCGCCGGAGTGTTGAGTCACCGGGCTAGCAGATTGGCTAGTCAAGGGAGTCAGGTGGGGGGAGCGTCACAGCCAGTAGATGGCAGGGGTGGGGGGGATCGGGGGATGGGGTTGTGGGGGGGGGGGGTTGTTCTGCTGACGGGGGAGGGACATGAAATAGGTACTGGAAAGTAGGTCGAGGGTGGAGGAAGCCAAAGGGCGGACCAGGAATGGTGCGACGCACGGGCCAGTGTTCCATCCAGAGAAAGGCTATGGCTGACCGGCGGGGTGAGGGGGTACGATGTGCCCCCCGACCACGCTGATCACCTGGAACGTCAAGAGACTGAATGGGCTGATTAAGAATGCGCGGGTGATTGCGCACTTGCGGGCCCTGAGGGCGGACGTAGTTATGTTGCAGGAGACACATCTGAAAGTGTCTGACCAGACAAGGCTAAGGAAGGGCTGGATTGGCCCGGTCTTACACTCGGACTTGGACTTGAAGTCCAGAGGGGTGGCAATCATGATCAACAAGCGTGTGCAATTTGAGGCAGAGGGCATATCCGCAGACGGGGGGGGGGGGGGGGGGGCAGCTATCTAATGGTACGGGGCAGACTGGAGGGGAGAAGGGTGGTGCTGGTGAATATATATGCCCCGAACTGGTTTGACGTGGACTTCATTAAAAGAGTGCTGGGGAATATCCCGGACCTGGATTTTCGCAGGCTAATAATGGGAGGGGACTTTAAAATGTTCCTTGACCCGACTTTGGATCGGTCGTGTCCCTGAACGAGTAGACTCTCAGCAATGGCAAGGGAGCTGAAAGGGTTTATGGAGTAAATGGGGGCAGTGGACCCCTGGAGAGAGGGACAGCCAACAGGAAGGGGCTACTCGTTTTACTTGCACGTCCATAAAGTACATTCCAGGATAAATTGCTTTGCACTAAGCAGGGACTGTATGGGGGAGGTAAAGAACACGGAATATTCAGCAATAAGCATTTCAGACCATGCCCGGCATTGGGTGGACCTGCAGTTCGGTGGAGCCAGATACTAACGCCCGCAATGGCGTACCGAGGGACCACACAGGGCTGCCCGCTCTCCCTGCTGTTGTTTGCGCTGGCCATAGAGCCGCTGGCGTTTACGCTGAAGCCGCAGAGGGTTGGGAGGGGATGGTGAGGGGCGGGGTTGAACATAGGGTCTCTCTTTATGCAGACGACCTGCTCCTGTACATGTCGGACCCAGTGGCCGGGTTGGGAACTATACTGGGAATGCTGAGGAGGTTTTGCCAGTTCTCAGCATACAAATTAAATACGGTCAAGAGGGAAATATTTGTAGTCCAGGCAAGGGGCAAGGAGAACAGATTGAGAGGGCTACCGTTTAGGCTGTTTGTGGGAAATTTCCGGTAATTGGGAATCCAGGTGGCAGGAGACTGGGGCAGGCTGCACAATTTAAATTAGGCAAGGATGGTGGAGATAATGAAGGGAGAGTTTTGGAGATGGGATGCATTCCCGCTGTCGCTGGCAGGGCAGGGAGGGTGCAGACTGTAAAGATGACAATCATCCCTCGATTTTTATTTATTTTTCAGTGCCTCCTGATCTTTATCCCACAGTCCATCTTCAAAAGAGTTAACGGGCTGATCATGAGCTTTGTCTGGGCGGGAAAATCCCCGCGGGTGAAGATGGAGATGTTGGAGAGGAACCGTAGCGTGGGAGGGCTGGCTTTGCTGAGTCTGTTATTACTGGGCGGCCAACATCGCTATGATAAGGAAGTGGATGGTGGGTACGGGGTCTATTTGGGTGGGGGTGGAGGCGGCTTCATGCAGGGGCTCCAGCTTGGCAGCCCTGGTCACGGCTCCTCTCCCGCTGTCGCAAGCCAAGTACACAACCAGCCCAGTAGTGGTGGCGATCTTGCGGATATGGGGCCAGTGGAGGAGGCATGTGGGGAGATGGGGGCGTCTGTCTGGGCGCCAATCTGCGACAACCATCGGTTTGCCCCCAGGAGTATGGATGGGGGGTTCCGATTATGGCGGAGGGCGGGGGCAGGAAGGGTGGGTGATATGTTCCTGGATGGGAGCTTTGCGAGCTTGAGGAGCTTGGATAAGAAATTTGGATTGATAAGCCGAGATATTTTGGATACCTACAGTTGCGGGTCTTTGTTCGTAGACAGGTCCCATCTTTCCCACACCTCGCACCAATGGGGATCCTCGACAGAATAGTCTCTAGGAGGGAAGAATGGGAGGGTAGAGTCTCGGGTATATATAAGGTGCTCATGAGGGAGGAAGGGTCCCAGACAGAGGAACTGAAACTTAAATGGGAGGAGGAGCTAGGCGGGGAAATGGAGGATGGTCTGTGGGGAGAGGCCCTGAGTATGGTAAATTCGACCGTGACATGTGCTAGGCTCGGGCTGATTCAATTTAAGGTCGTTCACCCGGCCCATATAACGGTGCCTCGGATGAGCAAATTCTTCGTGATAGAGGAAAAGATGCGCTAGGTGCGCGGCAGGACCTGCGAACCACGTGCACATGTTTTAGGCATGCCCTAAGCTGAGGGCGTATTGGGAGGGATTTGCGTGGGTCATGTCCCGGGTGCTAAAAACAAGGGTGGTGATGAGTCCAGGGGTGGCAATATTAGGGGTTTCGGAGGACCCGGGGGTCCAGGGGGAGAAAGAGGCCAATGTTATGGCCTTTGCTTTCCTGATACCCCGGCGACGAATACTATTGGCGTGGAGGGACCCAAAGCCCCCGAAGACTGAGCGGTGGCTTGCGGACATGTCGAGTCTCCTGGGTATGGAAACAATTAATTTCGCCTTGAGGGGATCTGTGCATGGGTTCACCTGGAGGTGGCTACCATTTAGTGACTTCTTTGCGGGAGAGTGAGCGTCAGCAGGGGGGTGGGGGGGGGTAGAGTAGAGTAGGAGGGAAAATATGGCGGGTAGTACCGGTGGGAGGGGAGCGGGCTTGTGCAATATGTTACGATGGAAGTATTGAAAATACGTGGATGTTAGCACATTTTTGCCTTTTTTGCTTTCTTTCTGATGATGTCTGTAACTGTTTAGAAAGTCAAAAACGACATCAATAAAATTGTTTATTAAAAAAAAAGATGTTGAAGGTTTCGAGGCTTTCATGATGAACTTTCTGGAATCACTGGAAACAGGATGGGTCCCAGAGGGCAGGAAGGTGACTAATGTAACACCACTGTGTAAGAGGTGAGAGAGGAAGAAGACGGGAAATTATAGGCTGGTGAGCCTGTCTTTGGTCATTGGTAAGATCTTAGAGTCTGTTATTAAAGATGAGCTCGCAAAGCACTTCGAAATGCATGGTAAAATTGGACGGAGTCAACAGGTTTTTGTCAAAGGGAGGTTGTGTCTGACAAATCTGTTGAGGTTTGTGGAGGTAAGAAGCAAGTCAGACAAAGGAGTATCAGTTGACGTGATGTATTTAGATTTCCAGAGGCCTTGACAAAGTGTTGCATGGAAGACTGTTAAATAAGTTAAAAGCCCATGGTGTTAAGCGTTAAATCCTGGCATGGACAGAGGAGTGGCTGACTGGTAGAAGGCAAAGTGTGGGGATAAAGGGGTCTCTTTTCAGAATGGCAGCCTTTGACTAGTGGTGAAGTTTGGTCTGCTGTTCCCAGCTCGCCTACGGGTCACGCACCAGGGTCAACACCACTACTTCTACGAGCCCGATGAAGCGATGAATGTTGTGAGGGACCTGGGGCTGGTCGCGTAAGGAGGCCCAAAGGACGTGACTTAGGGCCCGAGGATTTCTGTGGGAAGGAACGCCGAATGTGCCTGGACTGCTGCTCAACGGTTTGCTGGGCCAAAGGGGCCAAGCGGAACATTTGGGACTCTTTCCTTTGTTCATGGACATTGGTTTGGGGGGTTAACCCCCCTCCCCATTCCCTTTTTTGGGGGTTTTTTTGTGGTCTCTCTTTTCTCTTATGGGTTTTTTTGTGTTTATTTTTGTGTTTTTCCTCTTTTTTCTGTTTTTCTTTTCTGCTTGGGCTATTTTGTACTTTTTGTGCAGCTCGCGGAAGACACTGGAGCTGGCTTGCCCCAGTGGGTGGGAGAGGGGGATGGGGAAACAATGGGAATGAGACAGGAAGGCGCCGGAGTGTTGACTCACCGGGCTAGCAGATTGGCTAGTCAAGGGAGTCAGGTGGGGGGGGGGGGGGGAGAGTCACAGCCAGTAGATGGCAGGGGTGGGGGGATCGGGGTATCGGGTTGGGGGGGGGGTTGTTCTGCTGACGGGGGAGGGACATGAAATAGGTACTGGAAAGTAGGTCGAGGGTGGAGGCAGCCAAAGGGCGGGCCAGGAATGGCGCGACACATGGGCCTAATTTCCGGCCCGAGAAAGACTAAGGCTGACCGGCGGGGTGGGGGGGGGATAGGATGTGCTCCCGACCAGGCTGATCACCTGGAACGTCAAGAGACTGAATGGGCCGGTTAAGAGGGCTCGGGTGTTTGTGCACTTGCGGGCCCTGAGGGCGGACGTAATTATGTTGCAGGAGGCACATCTGAAAGTGTCTGACCAGACCAGGCTAAGGAAGGGCTGGGTTAGCCAGGTCTTCAACTCGGACTTGGACTCGAAGTCCAGAGGTGTAGCAATCATGTTCAACAAGCACGTGCTATTTAAGGCAGAGGGCATATCCGCAGACGGGGGGGGGGGGGGGGGGGGGTGGGGAGATACCTGATGGTACGGGGCAGACTGGAGGGGGGAAGAGTGGTACTGGTGAATATATATGACACGAACTGGGATGACGTGGACTTCATTAAAAGTGTGCTGGGGAAGATCCCGGACCTGGATTCTCGCAGGATAATAATGGGAGGGGAATTTAACATGTTCCTTGACCCGACTTTGGATCGGTCGTGTCCAGAGCGGGTAGACACTCAGCAATGGCAAGGGAGCTGGAAGGGTTTATGGAGCAAATGGGGGCAGTGGACCCATGGAGAGAGGGACAGCCAACAGGAAGGGGCTTCTCAGTTGACTCGCACGTCCATAACGTATATTCTAGGATATATTTATTTGCACGAGGCAGGGACTCTATGGGGGAGGTAAAGAACACGGAATATTCAGCAATTACCATTTCAGACCATGCCCCGCATTGGGTGGACCTACAGTTCGGTGGAGCCAGCTATCAACGCCCGCATTGGCGTACTGAGGGACCAGACAGGGTTGTCCGCTCTCCCCGCTACTGTTTGCGCTGGCCATAGAGCCGCTGGCGATTACGCCGAGAGCCGCAGAGGGTTGGAAGGGGATGGTGAGGGGCGGGGTTGAACATAGGGTCTCTCTTTATGCAGACGACCTGCTCCTGTACGTGTCGGACCCAGTGGCCGGGTTGGGAACTCTACTGGAATGCTAAGGAGGTTCGGTCAGTTCTCAGCATACAAACTAAATACGGTCAAGAGTGAAATGTTTGTGGTCCAGGCAAGGGGCCAGGAGAACAGATTGAGGGGCTACCGTTTAGGCTGGTTGAGGAAAATTTCTGGTATTTGGGAATCCAGGTGGCAGGAGACTGGGGCAGGCTGCACAAGTTAAATTAGGCAAGGGTGGTGGTGAAAATGAAGGCAGAGTTTCGGAGATGGGATGCACTCCCGCTGTCGCTGGCAGGGAGGGTACAGATGTAAAGATGACAATCATCCCTCAAATTCTGTTTATTTTTCAGTGCCTCCCGATCTTTATCCCACAGTCCTTCTTCAAACGAGTTAACGGGCTGATCATGAGCATTGTCTGGGCGGGAAAATCCCCGCGAGTGAAGATGGCGATGTTGGAGAGGAACCGCAGCGAGGGAGGGCTGGCTTTGCCGAGTCTGATCAATCATTACTGGGCGGCCAACATCTCTATGATAAGGAAGTGGATAGTGGGTACTATTTGGGAGCGGGTGGAGGCGGCTTCGTGCAGGGGCTCCAGCTTGGCAGCCCTGGTCACGGCTCCTCTCCCGCTGTCGCAAGCCAAGTACACCACCAGCCCAATAGTGGTGGTGACCCTGCGGATATGGGGCCAGTGGAGGAGGCATGGGGGGGAGATGGGGGCGTCTGTCTGGGCGCCAATCTGCGGCAACCATCAGTTTGCCCCCGGGACTATGGATGGCGGGTTCCGAGTATGGTGGCGGGTGGGGGCAGGAAGGGTGGGTGATATGTTCCTGGAGGGAGCTTTGCGAGTTTGAGGAGCTTGGAGGAGAAATTTGGGTTGATAAGGGGAAATATTTTGGATACCTACAGTTGCGGGACTTTGTTCGTAGACAGGTCCCACCTTTCCCACACCTCGCGCCAATGGGGATCCTCGACAGAATAGTCTCTAGGAGGGAAGAATGGGAGGGTAGAATCTCGGGTATATATAAGGTGCTCATGAGGGAGGAAGGGTCCCAGACAGAGGAACTGAAACTTAAATGGGAGGAGGAGGCAGGCGGGGAAATGGAGGATGGGCTGTGGGGAGAGGCCCTGAGTAAGGTAAATTCGACTGTGACATGTGCTAGGCTCGGGCTGATTCAATTTAAGGTCGTTCACCGGGCCAATATGACGGTGGCTTGTATGAGCAAATTTTTCGGGATAGAGGACAAATGCGCTAGGTGCGCGGGAGGACCAGCGAATCACGTGCACATGTTTTGGGCATGCCCTTAGCAGAGGGAGTACTGGGAGGGATTCAGGGCGGTCATTTCCCGGGTGCTAAAAGCACGGGTGGTGATGAGTCCAGGGGTGGCAATTTTTGGGGTTTCGGTGGACCCGGGTTTCCGGGGAGAGAAAGAGGCTGATGTTTTGGCCGTTGCTTTCCTGATAGCCCGGCGATGAATACTATTGGCGTGGAGGGACACAAAGTCCACGAAGACTGAGTGGTGGCTTGCGGACATGTCGAGTCTCCTGGGTATGGAAACAATTAAGTTCGCCTTGAGGCGATCTGTGCCGGGGTTCGCCCGGAGTTGGTAACCATTTATCGACCTCTTTGCGGGAGAGTGAGCGTCAGCAGGGGGTTGGGGGGGGGGGGTAGAGTAGAGTAGGAGGGAAAATATGGAGGGTAGTACCGGTGGGAGGGGAGCTGGCTTTTGCAATATGTTACGATGGAAGTATTGAAAGTACGTGGATGTTAAAACATTTTTGCCTTTGTTGCTTTCTTTCTGATGATGTCTGTAACTGTTTTTAAGGCCAAAACTACATCAATAAAATTGTTTATTAAAACAAATATAGATGTTGATAGTTTTGAGGCTGCCGTGATGAACTTCCTGGAATCATTGGACGCAGGATGGGTCCCAGAGGGCAGGAAGGTGACTAATGTAACTCCACTGTTTAAGACGTGAGGGAGGCAGAAGACGGGAAATTTTAGGCCGGTGAGCCTGTCTTTGGTCATTGGTAAGATCTTAGTGTCTGTTGTTAAAGATGAGCTCGCGAAGCACTTCGAAACGTATGGTAAAATAGGACTGAGTCAACACGTCTTTGTCAAAGGAGGTTGTGTCTGACAAATCTGTTGAAGTTCGTGGAGGGGGTAAGAAGCAAGTTAGACAATGGAGTATCAGTGGACGTGATGTATTTAGATTTCCAGAGGCCTTGACAAAGTGTCGCATGGAAGGCTGTTAAATAATTTAAAAGCCCATGGTGTTAAGCGTTGGATCCTGGCATGGATAGAGGAGTGGCTGACTGGCAGAAGGCAAAGAGTGGGGATAAAGGGGTCTTTTTCAGAATGGCAGCCGTTGACTTGTGGTGTGCCTTAGGGGTCTGTGCTGGCACCACAACCTTTATAATACAAAATAAGCATGTGGAAGAAGGTACTGAACGCATTGTTGCTACGTGTGCAGATGATACAAAGATCTGTAGAGTACAGACAGTATTGAGGAAGCAAGGGGAATGTAGAAGGACTTGGACAAGCTATGAGAGTGGGCAATGACGTGGCAAATAAAATACAATGTGGAATAAGTGCGAGGTTATGCACTTTGGAAGGAGGAATCTCGGCATAGACTATTTTCTAAATGGAAAAAATGCTTCGGAAAGCAGAAGCACGATGGAAATTGGGAGTCCTTGTACACGGTTGTCTTAAGGTCGATATGCAGGTCCCGTCTGCAGTTAAGACGGAAAATGCAATGTTAGCATCCATCTCAAGAGGCTTAGAATATAAGAACAGGGATGTACTTCTAAGGCTGTGCAATGCTCTAGTCAGACCCCATTTGGAGTATTGTTAACTGTTTCGGGCCCCACATCTAAGGAGGGATATGCTGGCCTAGAAAAGGGTCCATAGGAGGTTCACAAGAATGAGCCCTGGAATTAAGAATTTATCGTATTGGAACTTTGAGGACTCTGGGTCTGTACTCGTTGGAATATAGAAAGATGAGAGGTGATCTTATTGAAATGTACAACATACTTTGGGGCCTGGATAGAGTGGACGAGGGTAGGATGTTTCCATCTGGAGGGAAAATAGAACAAGAGGAGACCATCTGAGACTAAAGGGACGATCCTTTTAAACAGAGATGAGGATTTTTTCAGCCAGAGGGTGGTGCATCTGTAGAACTCTTTGCCGCAGAAGGATGTGGAGGCAACTAACGGAGTGAATTTAAGGCAGAGATAGATAGGTTCTTGATTAATGAGGGGATCAGGGATTATGGGACGAAGGCAGGCGAATGGGGATGAGACAAATGTCAGCCATGACTGAATGGCGGAGCAGATTCGATGAGCCAAGTGGCCGAATTCTGCTCCTATGTCGTATGGTTATGGTCACTCTTCCCTAAAGCAAAAGTCACCTCAATATTGCTAATGATTCAACTCGTATTGCACAATACCCAGGATGCCATTCTATCACGTTCGCACTCATCACGTTGGTGGAGAAACCATACCCTATATATTCCAGGAACCCCCCCCCCCACCCCCCACCACCACTCACTGCATTACTTCAAGTTCGATTAGCCCAATAACATGTAAAATGAGGTTCCCCACTGGTACCTTCTGTACCCTTACTGCAGGCATCTCTCATGTCCTGCTCGATACGTTGCTCAACCTCACAACTATTATTCGGTGGCCTGTACAAAACTTCAACGAACGTGTTTGCCCTTTGGCATTCGGCAGCTCCACCCATACGGATTCCACATCTTCCAGTCTAATGCCCATCCTGACTATTGCGTTATCTCCTCTTTAACCAGCAACGCACCCAATCTCCCTTTCGTTTCCTTCTATCGTGCATGAATATTGCATGTCCGTGGATCGCAGTGGCGCAGTGAGTAGCGCTGCTGCCTCACAGCGCCGAGATCCCAAGTTCCAAACCCGTTCTGGCTCACTGTCCGTGTGCAGTTTGCACATTCTCCCCATTCTCCCTCCGTCTGGTCGTCACCGATTCACATTCTCCCTGAGTAATGTTTGCTTGTGTCGTCAGATTCCCAGTACCTTCGAAGATACAACTTTTCAATCTCTGTCTTCCGTTTTTTTTTTGGTTAGAAGGGAAGGAAAATATGGAAACACCGCAGTACTGCAACGTTTAGGGCTTGCCGTTTTTTAACATGGAGTTTCTTCAGGATTCGCTGTTCAGTCCTGGTGAGCCCACCGCCTGCTCCCACAGTGACTATTTGCTGCCCTCTGCTGGATGCTTGGACATTTCTCCGTCACCCTTTGGATACGACTGGATTGGATATGTTTATGAAATGAAAAATAGGGGCAGCACGGTGGCCTAGTGGTTAGCACAACCGCCTCACGGCGCTGAGGTCCCAGGTTCGATCCCGGCTCTGGGTCACTGTCCGTGTGGAGTTTGCACATTCTCCCCGTGTCTGCGTGGGTTTCGCCCCCACAACCCAAAAATGTGCAAAGTAGGTGGATTGGCCACACTAAATTGCCCCTTAATTAGAAAAAATAATTGGCTAATCTAAATTTAAAAAAAAAAATGAAATGAAAAATGAAATGAAAATTGCTTATTGTCACGAGAAGGCTTCAATTAAGTTACTGTGAAAAGCCCCTAGTCGCCACATTCTGGCGCCTGTCCGGGGAAGCTGGTACGGGAATCAAACCGTGCTGCTGGCCTGCTTAGTCTGCTTTCAAAGCCAGCGATTTAGCTGAGTGAGCTAAACCAGCCCCTAGTTGTAAAATGTGCGGAAATACAGTGAAAAGGACCGTTTTGCGATTAGCTGAAACAGATCACTTAGTACATGAAAATAAAATAAAAGGGAAAAAAGTACATAATTGTGCAACATATAGTACAATGTAAATACATAGACACCGGCATCGGCTGGAGCATACAGGAGTGTAATAATAATCATGGTCAGTCCATAATATGGTCGTTTAGGAGTCAGGTAACAACATGTAAGAAGCTGTTTTTTCAATCTTTTCGTGCGTGATCTCAGACTTCTGTATCTCCTGCTCGATGGAAGAAGTTGGAAGAACAAGTTAGCCTGTGTCTTTGATATGCTGACGGCTTTCCCCAGATGTGCATAGAGTTGATGGATGGGAGGCGCGTTCCGTGTGATAGACTGGGCTATGTTCACGACTCTCTGAATTTCCTTGTGGTCTTAGGCCGAGCAGTTGCCAGACCAGGCTGTGATGCAGCCAGATTGGATGCTTTCTATTGTATATCTTTAAATGTTAGTAAAAGTGAATGCGGATATGTAAATTTCCTTAGGTCCTTGAGCAAGCTTAGGCGCTGTTTTGCTTTCTTCGTGGGAGCGTCGACGTTGGTGAACAAGGACAGATTTGTGGTAATGGGCACTCATCGGAATTTGAAGCTGTCAACCATCTCCACCTCGGCCCGGTTGATGCAGACAGGGTTATGTACAGTAATTTTCTTCCTGAGTTCAATGACCAACTCTTTAGTTTTGCAGGAATTGAGAGCTAGATTTTTGTCGTTGCGCCACACCGCTAGGTTCGCTATCCCTCCTTTATTCCAACACGTCATTGTCCGAGAACTGACCCACTGTGGTCCTGTCGTCAGCAAAGATGCAGTCCCCGGGTAGGGGATTCCCCTACAGCGGCTGTCGGAGCTGCAGACCCCGGCCCCGGGCTGGAGATTCCCCTACAGCGGCTGCCGGAGCTGCAGACCCCGGGCTGGGATTCCCCTACAGCGGCTGTCGGAGCTGCAGACCCCGGCCCCGGGCTGGAGATTCCCATACAGCGGCTGTCGGAGCTGCAGTCCCCGGGCTGGGGATTCCCCTACAGCGGCTGTCGGAGCTGCAGTCCACGGCCTGCGGATTCCCCTACAGCGGCTGTCGGAGCTGCAGCCCCCGGCCTGGGGATTCCCCTACAGCTGCTGTCGGAGCTCCAGACCCCGGCCCCGGCCTGGGGATTCCCCTACAACGGCTGCCGGAGCTGCAGTCCCCGGCCTGGGGATTCCCCTCCAGCGGATGTCGGAGCTGCAGACCCCGGCCTGGGGATTCCCCTACAGCGGCTGTCGGAGCTGCGGCCCCCGGGCTGGGGATTCCCCTACAGCGGCTGTCGGAGCTCCAGACCCCGGCCCCGGCCTGGGGATTCCCCTACAACGGCTGCCGGAGCTGCAGTCCCCGGCCTGGGGATTCCCCTCCAGCGGATGTCGGAGCTGCAGACCCCGGCCTGGGGATTCCCCTACAGCGGCTGTCGGAGCTCCAGACCCCGGCCCCGGGCTGGGGATTCCCCTACAGCGGCTGTCGGAGCTCCAGACCCCGGCCCCGGCCTGGGGATTCCCCTACAACGGCTGCCGGAGCTGCAGTCCCCGGCCTGGGGATTCCCCTACAGCGGCTGTCGGAGCTCCAGACCCCGGCCCCGGCCTGGGGATTCCCCTACAGCGGCTGTCGGAGCTCCAGACCCCGGCCCCGGCCTGGGGATTCCCCTACAACGGCTGCCGGAGCTGCAGTCCCCGGCCTGGGGATTCCCCTCCAGCGGATGTCGGAGCTGCAGACCCCGGCCTGGGGATTCCCCTACAGCGGCTGTCGGAGCTCCAGACCCCGGCCCCGGCCTGGGGATTCCCCTACAGCGGCTGCCGGAGCTGCAGTCCCCGGCCTGGGGACTCCCCTCCAGCGGATGTCGGAGCTACAGACCCCGGCCCCGGGCTGGAGATTCCCCTACAGCGGCTGTCGGAGCTGCAGTCCCCGGGCTGGGGATTCCCCTACAGCGGCTGTCGGAGCTCCAGTCCCCGGGCTGGGGATTCCCCTACAGCGGCTGTCGGAGCTGCAGTCCCCGGGCTGGGGATTCCCCTACAGCGGCTGCCGGAGCTGCAGTCCCCGGGCTGGGGATTCCCCTACAGCGGCTGTCGGAGCTCCAGACCCCGGCCCCGGCCTGGGGATTCCCCTACAGCGGCTGCCGCAGCTGCAGTCCCCGGGCTGGAGATTCCCCTACAGCGGCTGCCGGAGCTGCAGACCCCGGCCCCGGGCTGGAGATTCCCCTACAGCGGCTGCCGGAGCTGCTGTCCCCGGGCTGGGGATTCCCCTACAGCGGCTGTCGGAGCTGCAGTCCACGGCCTGCGGATTCCCCTACAGAGGCTGCCGGAGCTGCAGTCCCCGGGCTGGCGATTCACCTACAGAGGCTGTCGGAGCTGCAGTCCCCGGGCTGGCGATTCCCCTACAGCGGCTGCCGGAGCTCCAGACCCCGGCCCCGGCCTGGGGATTCCCCTACAGCGGCTGGCGGAGCTGCAGTCCCCGGCCTGGGGATTCCCCTCCAGCGGATGTCGGAGCTACAGACCCCGGCCCCGGGCTGGAGATTCCCCTACAGCGGCTGCCGGAGCTGCAGTCCCCGGGCTGCTGATTCACCTACAGCGGCTGTCGGAGCTGCAGTCCCCGGGCTGGGGATTCCCCTACAGCGGCTGTCGGAGCTGCAGTCCCCGGGCTGGGTATTCCCCTACAGCGGCTGTCGGAGCTGGGGCCCCCGGGCCCAGGGCTGGGGAATCCCCTACAGCGGCTGCCGGAGCTGCAGTCCCCGGGCTGGGAATTCCCCTACAGCGGCTGCCGGAGCTGCAGACCCCGGCCCCGGCCTGGGGATTCCCCTACAGCGGCTGCCGGAGCTGCAGTCCCCAGGCCCGGCCTGGGGATTCCCCTACAGCGGCTGTCGGAGCTGCAGTCCCCGGGCTGGGGATTCCCCTACAGCGGCTGCCGGAGCTGCAGTCCCCGGGCTGGGGATTCCCCTACAGCGGCTGTCGGAGCTGCAGAACCCGGACCCGGCCTGGAGAATCTCCTACAGCGGCTGCCGGAGCTGCAGTCCCCGGGCTGGAGATTCCCCTACAGCGGCTGCCGGAACTGCAGACCCCGGCCCCGGGCTGGGGATTCCCTGTATCTCTGTGTCTATCTCTGTAGCTCACACTGTATCTCTCTCCCTGTATCTGTCTCTATCTCACTATAACTCTCTTTCTGTCTCTCTCTGACCACAGTCCCATTACCCTCACAGTACCCAATATCCCCTTGTCCCTTCCCTCTCACAGTTATCAATGTACCACAGTCCCATCTCCCTCACAGTAAATGTCCTACAGTTACACTCCCCTCACAGTACTGAATGTCCCACTGCCCCATTTCCCTTACAGTACTCAATGTACCACAGTCCCATCAGGTACCCAGTACACACACACACCCCTCACGGTATCAATGAACAACAGTCCCATCAGGTACCCAGTACACACACACCCCTCACTGTACTGAATTTACCACTGGACCCGTCAGGTACGCATTACATTCCCCTACCCCTTACAGTACATA
Organism: Scyliorhinus canicula; assembly: GCF_902713615.1. Classification (NCBI taxonomy): domain Eukaryota; kingdom Metazoa; phylum Chordata; class Chondrichthyes; order Carcharhiniformes; family Scyliorhinidae; genus Scyliorhinus; species Scyliorhinus canicula. Next base: position 153,717 of record NW_024055504.1, read on the forward strand.
ATGTACCACAGTACCATCAGGTACCCAGTATACTCACACACGTCACAGTACAATTGAAAAGTACAGATTGCTCATGGAACAAATACAGCATGTCCTTGATAAGCACGTCGCAGTCATGTAGGTAGGAAATGGCCATGTGAGGTAACCATGGTTCACAAAAGAGGTTGAATGTCTGGCCAGGTGGAAAAAGGAAGATTATGTAAGGATGAGATAAAAATGTTCAGCAGGATTGCATGAGGGTTACAATCAAGCAAGGATTGAGCTGCAAAAAGGGCTTAGGAGAGCTAAGAGGGGGCATAAAAAGTCATTGGCGTATCGGATCAAGGGAAATCTCAAGGCGTTTTACTCTTATGTGAGAAATAAAAGAATGACCAGGGTGAGTGTCGGGCCGGTCAAAGACAGTAGTGGGAACTTGTGCATGGAGTCAGAAGAAATATGAGAGGCGTTGAATAAATACTTTTCTTCAGTGATCAAAAAGGAGACGGGCCATGTTTTTGAGGATGAGGGTGTGATGCAGGCCGTTAGGCTGGAGGAGATAGATGTTCTGAGGAAGGATGCATTAGCAATTTTGAATAAACCTGAGGGTCGTCAGGTTTAGAAGGGATATAACCAAGGATTATTTTGAAGGCAAATAATTAGATTGCAGATCCTTTGACTTTAATCTTTGTGCCTTACTGTGTACTGTCATAGTGCAGAGGATTGGAGAGTGGCCAATGTTGTTCCTCAGTTCAAGAAAGGGAATAGCAATGGCCCTGGTAATTTTAGGCCATTCAGTCTTACTTTGGTGTTCGGTAAGCTAATGGAAAAGGCCCTGAAGGATAGGATTTATGACCATTTGGAAAGATGCAGCTTCATCCGGGATAGTCAACATGGATTCTTGAAGGGTAGGTCTTGCCTCACATATTTCATCGAATTCTTTGAGGAAGTAAATATGTGTGTAGATGAAGATAGAGCAGTTGATGTCGTATACATGGATTTTAGTAAGTCGTTTGATCAGCTTACCCATGGTCAGCTCTTGAAGAAAGTAAGGAGGTGTGGGACAGATGGAAATTTGGCCAATTGGAGAAGTAACTGGATAGCACATAGAAGACAGAAGGTGGTGGTGGATGGCACGTTTTAGGACTGGAGACTAGTTACCAGCGGTGTACCACGGGGATCAGTGCTGGATCTTCTGCTATTTGTGATTTTTATCAATGACTTGGAGGAGTGGGCTGAAGGGTGGGTCAGTAAATTTGCTGATGACACCAGGATTGGTGGACTGGTGGCTTATGTGGAGGGCTGCTGTGGCCTGCAAAAATTGATAAGATGCAGAGCTGGGCCACAAAATGGCAGAAGGAATTTAACCCTGATAAGTGCGCGGTGATTCATTTTGGTGGAAAACATTTGAATACGGTTTACAGAGTCAACGGCAGGGTTCTGAGAAATGTGGAGGAATCCACTCAAGTGGATAGAGCGGTGAAGAAGGATTAAGAGCCACGGGGTTATGCTGCATCTATACATGACCCTGATGAGACCACATTTGGAGTATTTTTTACAGTTCTGGTCACCTCATTAAGGGAAGGATGTGGAAGCATTGGAAAGGGTGCAAAAGCGATTTACCAGGATGCTGCCTGATTTGCAGGATAGGTCTTATGATGAAAGGTGGAGGAAGCTAGGCCTTTTCTCTTTGGAGCGGAGCAGGATAAGAGGCGACTTTATAGAGATTTGTAGGATAATGAGGGGATGGATAGATTTGACATTTAGAGACTATTTCCTCGGGTGCATGTAGCTGTTACAAGGGGGCATAACTATAAGATTCAAGGTGAGAGATATAGGAGGGATGTCCGAAGTAGGTTCTTTACTCAGAGAGTGGTTAGGGTGCGGACTGGACTGCCAGCTGTGATAGTGGAGTCGGAGACTTCAGGAACGTTCAAGCGGTTATTGCATAGGCACATGGAGCATATCAGAATGACAGGAAGTGGCATAGCTTGATTGTGGTTGCAGACAATGGTCGGCACAAAATCGAGGGCCGAAGGGCCAGTTCTGTGCTATACTGTTCTAAGTTATACGTACTCAATATACAACAGTCCCATCAGGTACCCAGTACACAAACACCCCTCACTGTTATCAATGAACCACAGATCCATTCCTCTAACAGTATTAATGTACCACAGTCCCATTCCCCTCAGAGTAGGATCAAGGGAACCCCTAAATCTTTCAAGAGGTATGTAAGGAATTAAAGAATGACTTCAGTAAGAGTAGGACCAGTCAAATAAAGTAGTGGGAAATTGTGCGTGGAGTCCGGGGAGATAGGAGAGGCGCTAAATGAATATTTTTCGTCACTTTTCACGCAGGAAAAAGACCATGTTGCTGAGGAGAATACTGAGATACAGGCTTGAGGTTCGTAAGGAAGGAGGTGATAGCAATTCTGGAAAGTGTGAAAATAGATAAGTCCCTGGACCGGATGCTATTAATGCTTGGATTCTCTGGGAATCCAGGGAGGAGATTGCTGAGCCGTTGGCTTTGATCTTTATGTCGTCATTGTCTACAGGAATAGTGCCGGAATACTGAAGGATAGCAAATATTATCCCCTTGTTCAAGCAGGGGAATAGAGTCAACCACGGTAATTATAGAACAGTGAGCCTTACTTCTGTTGTTGGAAAAGTCTTGGAAAGAATTATGAGAGCTATGATTTATAATAATCGAGAAAGGAATAATTTGCTTAGGGATAGTCAACGGTTTTCTGAAGGATAGGTCGTGCCTCACAAACATTGAGTTCTTTGAGAAGGTGAGCAAACAGGTGGACAAGGGTAAAGTAGTTTATGTGGTTCATATGGATTTCAGTAAAGCGTTTGATAAGGTTCCCTACGGTAGGCTTTTGCGGAAAATACGGAGGCATGGGATTGAGGGTGATTTAGCGGTTTGGATCAGAAATTGACTAGCTGATAGAAGACAAAGGGTGGTGGTTGATGGGAAATGTTCCGCCTGGAGTTCAGTTACTAGTGGTGGACCACAGGGATCTGTTTTGGGTGCCACTGCTGTTTGTCATTTTTATAAATGACCAGGAGGAGGGCGTAGATGGATTGGTCAGTACACTTGGGGATGACACTAAAGTCTGTAGGGTTGTGGGCAGTGCGGAAGGATGTTACAACTTACAGAGAGACATAGACAAGCTGCAGAGCTGGGTTGAGAAGTGGCAAATGAAGTTTAATGCAGAAAAGTGTGAGGTGTTTCATATGTAAGGAGTAACAGGAATAGAGAGTACTGGGCTATTGGTAAGATTCTTGTTAGTGTGGGTGAGCAGAGAGATCTCTGTGTTCACATACTGAAAGTTTCCACCCAGGTTGATCGGGTTGTTAAGCCGCGGTACGGCGTGTTAGCTTTTATTGGTAGAGGGATTGAGTTTCCGAGCGATGAGGTCATGTTGCAGTTGTACAAAACTTCGGTGCGCCCGCATTTGGAGTATTGCATGCAGTTCTGGTCGCCGCATTATAGGAAGGATGTGGAAGCATTAGAAAGGGTGCAGAAGAGATTTACCAGGATGTTGCCTGGTATGGAGGAAAGATCTGATGAGGAAATGCTGAGGAACTTGATGCATTTTCATTCGAGAGAAGGTTAAGAGGTGACTTAATAAAGCCATACAAAATGATCAGAGGGTTAGATAGGATGGGCAGTGAGAGCCTTTTTCCTCGGATGGTGATGGCTAGCACTGACATAGCTTTAAATTGAGGGTAGATAGAGAATATATGTCAGAGGCAGGTCTTTACTCAGAGAGTAGTCGAGGCATCGAATGCCCTGCCTGCAATAGTAGTGGACTCGCCAACACTAAAGACATTTAAATGGTCATTGGATAAACATATGGATGATAATGGAATAGTGTAGATGGGCTTTATATTGCTTTTACAGGTCAGCGCAACATCGAGGGCCGAAGGGCCTGTGCTGCGCTGTAATGCCTATTGTCTATTGCCTACAGCGATCACGACTGATATTCCGCCCTGTCATATTTGAGTTGGGAACAAGCCGGCTCTCGATTTCAGAGCCAATGTTATACAGAGAGATACCGTCTCATTTTGCCCGTCTAAACGCGCAAATAGCTCACGGTACACATATGGTCCAGGAATGTGCACGCAGAAATCAAGGATGATGCTTTTAACACTATCCATTTTACAAAAAATGCAGTTTGCTGTTTTGAAGGATCAATTAAACTTTCTCATTCGATCGACATCTAAGACGTGTTCGGTCCTGGAGATAAATCATTCAAGATAGCAGAATGGGAAACAAATATGTCTTCCCATCTCAACTCCAAAGGGTGAGTTTCTCCACCTTGTTGCAAATGGCCCTTGACACCGCTCAACATGATTTTCCTTCCAATGCACCATTCAATTCGGGCTGAGCTGCTGGTGTTAAGTGTTGTTCAGGACCCTCCACTGTCCCATCAGCATTTGCAGGCTGCCTCCAACCCATCCGTTCACGAGGAGCCGCCCTATATTCTCAAATTTGACGCTGCAGAACCACTCAGCAGATCCCTGAGATCTTCATTGAGTACATAGCGGGGGCGTGGGGAGATTGAATCAGGAACCTCCGCCCCTCAAAACTATGGAGATTCTTCTTCCGTACATATTGGTGCCATCCGAGCTCCTGCCGGTCCGTCCAAGGGCTGGTGAGTTTCCTCAGGACTTTGTCAATACTGGTTAGCTTCGAGAGCGAATGGGAAAGAAGTGACGGAGCCGATCACAATTATATTTCTGGCCGGTTGATGCTAATCCTGTTTTTTTCGGATGCGCTGGATGTGTCCTGTTTGTGGGTCCACCACAATTATATGGACCAGGTTTCTCGGGATAGGAGGGGAATGTGCCTATATTATTATCACTCTGTGTCCTCTGTCATGTTTCCAGATTTCCCTGTGTTCCTGAATTGGAGCAAAAAGATTTTGCCATTTTGGGGGTGATCTTCGTGCATGGGTGTCGCTTCGCCGTGCTCGGATTAAATGGTGAAGAAGCCATGTCACAGTGTGTGTTGAGTCAGGAGGACCAACAGATTCCCAAGCTTTCTGGCAATCTTCGGCTGCATCTGAGGCGAACGCATCAGTCAATCTAGTGTCATGTGTGGTGCGGATGTCTTATCACAACGATTAGTTTTGTCCCGAGTTGTGAGCTCTCGAAACTCACCAGTTAGCATTGCATAGATTGCTACAGTGATTATTATTTCCCCTGTCTTATTGCTCTTGTTCACTGTACAAATCTCAATTTCTCGGCGTCACTGTGATATCCATGGCTGATTCTTAGATTTTAGTCAATGTCTCATGCAAATCCTGTCTCACTGAAGATAGTTAACTGCACCTGTTTTTTTACAGCTCAGTTGTTATCATTTCCTGAAGGACATTGGTGAGCCAGCAGAGTTTTTACGACATTCTGAAAATGTTTCATGACCACCATTCGGAATTTATTTCTAGATATATATTGGATTATATTCCTCCAAATGCCCTTGTTGAATTCAAATCCGCTGCCCAGAGTATTGCCCTGGAACCTTGAATTATTACTACCTGCTATTTTATGTAATGGAAATCGGATCAGTCTACATGGAGCCAAATTGTTTCCCTTGAGAGATTCCACTTTCTATAAAACGAGACTCCTTTCAAGATATTCTCACATAATCTCTTCGACAGCATCATTTTGGCAACTGAGAGAGATCAGCGGCTCCTACGGTGCGAGGGGAGAGATTGGAATCTGAGATTCACAGTCTGGCATGTTACAGCAATGGCTGTGAATGTGAGAACAATGCATTGGAATAATACAACAATGTTTCTGAATCTGAGGACTGTTGGTAGGAATGATACATCAATGGGTGAGAATCTGGAAACAATCCTAGTTGATCAGAATCTGAGAACGAAAGAATGGAATGTTCCAACAGTAAACAAGGGTTTATTCGGAGCGCTTTACCAACTTTCCACATTTTATAAATGGATGTCTTTGGAAAAACGGATCTATTTCACACTCCAGGTTATTCAGGCGGGATACTATCCCTTCCTTGCAGTTTTCGGTGTCCCTGGTAAGTAACTTTGTCTGCCTTTTAATTTTCCAATTCATTGTTAAACACGGATATTGTTGCCATTTATATTTGGATGTGAAAATGCATTTTGTGAATTTCAATCTGAAACACCTTTACCTCTCCATCAATGTAATTTCACTGAACTGTCCAATATCTGAGCCTTAAAAAAGTATAGTTCCCAATCTCTGCAATTGCTTTCCCATTGAGGGGAGTTCCGAGCCCACATAATATCCAGTTGCAAATCTGTATTATATCACCTCCAAAATATAACTTCCCCAATTCTGCCTCAGAAACCCCTTCAAATATTCTTAAAATGCGTTTTTGTTAAAGTAGGACTCGAGAACGCCAAAGCCATCAGCCAAATATTTCAGATTACCAAACTCTGTAGCGCACAGAAAATCCATGCCTCGTGTTCTCAATTGTAAATCACAGAAAATCAGTTCAGTCACCAAGCCGATGCATGATGTGGAGATGCCGGCGTTGGACAAGGGAGGGCAAAGTTAGAAATCTTAAAACACCAGGGCAAAGTCCAACAGCTTTCCTCACCTGAGGAAGGAGCTGCGCTGCAAAAGACAGTGATTGGAAAAACCTGTTGGACTTTAACCTGGTGCTGTTAGACTTTATTCTGATGCATGCAGATGCACATATGTTTCCTTTCGCGTTGCGCAGCGTTTTGACAGCTGTTCCATTCCCTTTTTAAGTGAAGTTACTTATATGTGTATCTCTTATTTGTCGCAATCTCCGGCGCTCTCTGTCACCAGGAGCCTGCACTGAGACTTTAACGCAACTGAACGGGATTGATTTAGGGCGGGGTAAAAAAAACAGGGAGTTCAAGTCGTGAGCTCTAAAGGGTTATAAGGGCGTTACTAGTGATTGAACTGGTCTTCAATTGAAAGCTAAATTAGCCCTCAAATCGGGTAATTGAAAGCTACTCGTTTGGCGACATGCATTCTTGAAGCAGACTGCAGCTGAGTAAAACTCAAGTGTATCTGTTGGACTGTGTAACGGGTTTAATCCTGCTTTGATTTTGGATCCTGCATTCGCCCCTCCCATTGGATTTTCATTCCAATAAACAGGGAAGCCACTCAGTATTGTTTGACTGCACAGTGAGTGCTCCTTGGCAGGGCGAGAGTGCTTTAGAGTTGGGTGGAAAACTGAGAAACGGTGAAACCGAAATATCGGACGCAGAGCTGAGCAGGAGATTATCCAGCAGACCCTGGAAATGTAAAGCGGTTTCATGATTCACTAACACAGTGTTTAGAGTTTGGTTGGGGGGTGGGGGTGGGGGCGGTGGAATGGTGTGTCATCACAGGAGGATGTGATTTTCTTGGCGAATAAGGAATCTGTTCAAATTTGAAAATCCATTTTCAATTTCTTGTTATAAATTGTGTTCATATTGAGGTAATGAGGGAATATTAAAAATGTTTTAAATTTCGAAAAATCAAAATTGAATTTAAAAACGAGAGCTTGAGGGGCGTGCGGTGTGTTGTTCTGGCACGAAGTAAGAGCTGATGACACCATTGTGTTTCCTAGTGACCACATCTGTAGTAAATGTTGTTTGTTCGAGGAACTCCGGCTCAGATTTGATGAGTTGGATTCTGAGCTTCAGGCGTTGCGACTGATCAGGGAGGAGGAGTGGTATCTAGACTCTGTGTTACAGGAGGCAGTCACACCACTTAGGCTCACTACCTTGAATTCAGCCAGTGGTCAGGGACAGACCGGAGCGATTGGCTGCTATTGAGGCAGGTCGAGAATTCCTAACTTCAGGCATGGAGCTGCCGCAGCACTTGACCTTGTCCAACAGGTACAGGTACTTGCTCCATTGTTGACAGGGACAAGGATTGCAGAGAGGCTGAGTTAGATGATCACTGTGCCGTGGAATGGGAGGCCATTCAAGCGGGGAAGCCAAAAAAAGTGGCAGCAGTAGTGTACTCATTGATTAGGGAGACAAAGGGCATCCTTTTTGAGCAGGACCAAGAGTGTAACATGGTATGCTGGCTGCCCGGTGCTAGGGTGAGAGACATCTCTAACTGGCGTGAAATTATATTGGAGTGGGAGGGGCGAATGCAGTTTTAGTGGCCCACATTGGGAAGGACAACATAGTAAAGACGAGGAAAGAGGACCTGTTTGTGTATTACAAGGAACTAGGAATAACATTAACAAACAGGTCCTCAAGGGTTATAATCTCTGGATTACTACGCTAGGCATCTGCACATTGGCACAGCAATGAGAAAATTAGGGAAGTAAACACGCGGGTAAACGAGTGGTGCAGGAAAGTTCATTCATGCGGAACTGGCATCAGTATGTTGATAAGGTGGAGCTGTTCCGTTGGGATGACGTCCACCTGAACACTGAGAACATTGTTCCCGGGAAAGGAGAAAATAGGGCCATCACAATGACTTTAAACAAGCAAATAGCGGGGAAGGGAAAAACTGCAAGATGTATCATGGTTAATAGGAACCAGAGCAGCAGGTCAGCATGTGAGGAGAAGTTAGAGATTAATAGAATACGCCGTCAGGGCTAGTCTATCCGCTGCGAGGACAGAAGGGCCCGGGAGAAAAATGTAAGGTGAGTGGGGAAGCCAAAGTTGAGGATGAGGCACATTGTCACCAGAGATAAGTCAAGGAGGTCAGAATGTGTGAAAAGAATAGTGCACAAGAAAATATCACAAGTGAAAGGTGCAATCGGAAATATTTGGAATTCTTGTACCTGAATGCACACAGTATTCGGAATAAGGTTAACTTCCGCTTCCCCAGTCACATCACATTTTCCGTGTCCTTCCGTCCTCGCAGCAGATGGTCTAGCTCTGACGGTTTATTCTATTAATTTCTAACTTCTCCTCACATGCTAACCTGCTTAACTGTGATACATCTTATAGTTTTACCCTTCCCCGCTATTTGCTTGTTTAAAGTCATTTTGACGGCCCTATTCTGTCCTTCTCTCTGGAACAATGTTCCCAGTCCAATTCAGGTGGATGCCATCCCAACGGAACATATCCATCTTATTAAAATACTGATGCCAGTTCCGCATGAAATGAAACCCCCATTTCCTGCACCCCTCTGTACCCATCCTACGCATGTTTTTGCAAATTTCCTTTTCAACGCCATTAATGTATTTTCTTTCACAACCTTCCCTGACAAAGCGTTCCAGGCACTCACCACCCTCTGCTTCGCACATACCGCTTCACTTTGCCCCACGGATTTTAAACATAAGTCCCATGGTGCCTGACCCATCCACCATGGGAAAGGGTGCATGCCTATCCACTCTATCCATGCCCCTCAGAATATTGTAGACTTCTATCAGGTCACCCATAAATCTCCGTCTTTCTAATACAAACAGTCGATTCAGCATCTCCGCATAGCTTATTCCGTCGAGACCAGAAAAATCCTGATGAACCTCCTCTGGACCCGGCCGAAAACCTTCACATCCTTCTGTAATGTGGCATCAATAATTGTGTGCAATATTCCAATTGCGGCCTTACCAAGGGTCTATCCATGACTTGCTAGTTTTTATACTAAATGCCACGTCCAATGAAGGCAAGCATTCCGTATGATTTCTTGACTACGTTGTCCACTTGTGTTGCCACTTTCAAACATCTGTGGATCTGTTTACCCAGATCCCTCTGACTTTCTATATTCCTCAGAGTTTTGCCATTTACTGCATATTTCCCCTCTATATTAGACCTACCAAAATGCATCAATTCGCATTTAGCCTGAATAAAATCCATTTAACATCTCCCTATCCAAGTCTCCAATCTATATATGCCCTGCTGCATCCTCTGACAATCCTCAACACTGTCTGCCACTTCACCAAACTTGGTGTCATCCACAAACTTACTAAGCAGACCAGCTATATTTTCATCCAAATCGTTCCTATGTACTCCAAACAACAAACGACCCAGCACAGTTCCATGTGGAAAACCGCGGGTCATTGCATTCCATTCAGGAAAAAAAAAACATTTCACTGCTTCCCTCTGCCATCCGCGACCGAGCCAGTTCTGTTTCCATCTTACCACATCACCTCAACCCCCATGTGACGTCACCTTTTGTACCAATCTGCCAGGAGGCATTTGGTGAAATGTTCTTTTTAGTAACCTTAAAATATGCGATTTATTTTTTCCAATTAAGGCACAATTTAGCATGGCCAATCAAACTACACTGCGCATCTTCTGGTTTTGGGGGCAAACCCCACGCAAACACGTGAAGTATGTCCGAACTCCACACAGACAGAGGCCCAGAGCCGAGATTGAACCTGGCACCTCGACCTCGTGAGGCGGTAATCACTGAGCCACCGTCCTTTGTCAACGGTTTTACTGAAATTCATGAAAACAACATTTACTGCCCGCCCCTGATCAATCATCTTTGCCACATCCTCAAAAATACTCGATTAAGTTAGTGAGGCACGACATGCCCTTCACAAAACCATGCTGCCTATTTCAAATGATCCCATTTCTTTCCAAATGGGGAGCAATCGTGTCCCTGAAAACACTGCTCAATAATTTACCTACTGCCAACGCGAGGCTCAACCCCATATAATTTCCTGGATCATCGCTGCTGCCTTTCTGAAACAGCAGTACGACATCAGCAATTCTCCAGTCCTGTGGTATCTCAGCTGTGGCCAAGGGGGACACAAAGATGTCAGTTAAGGCCCTAACTATCTCCTCCCTTGCTTCTCCCAGTATTGAGGGGTAAACCCATCCGGCCAATGACACGTATCTACTTTAAAATATTTTAAAATACTTCCTACTTTTTGATTTCAACATAACCAAGACTATCCACACAACCTACGCAAGAATCATCTTCCACAAAGTCCTTTTCTTTGTGAACACTGATTAAAATTACTCACTTAGTACTCTTCACGTCCTCTTGTTCAACATAAAGATTCCCCGCACTCACCTTAACCGATCCAATCCTTTCGCTGGTCACCCTATTGTTGTTTTTTACATACGAATAAGATGCTTTGGGATTCACCTTAATATTCCTGCCAAGGAGATTTCATGGTCCTTCCCCGCCCTCCTAATTTTCCTCTTAATCACTGTCCTACTTTCTTTATACTCCACTATAAAGCATCGAATTTATCAACATAACAATTTCCATCAGTCAATAGCGTCCGTGTCCTTTAAAAAAACAACCACCTAAAAATGTTACTGGATTGATTCAGTGATATATTTCATACAATCATAGAATTTATTGTGCAGAAGGAGACCATTCGGCCCATTGAGTCTGCTCCGGCCTTGGAAAGAGCACGCTACTCAGGCTCACGCCTTCACCGTATCCCCGTAACCCAGTAACCCCACCAAACCATTTTGGACATTATGGGCAACTTAGAAAGGCCAATACACCGAACGAGCCCTTCAGCGAACTGTGGGAGGTAAGCGGAGCACCCGGAGCAAACCAAAACCATGCTGGCACGGGGAGAACGTCAAGACTCCGCACAGACAGTGACCCAATCGGGGAATAGAACCTGGGCCTAGAGTATGAAGAGCAGTAAAAGCCACTGTATACCTTTCCGACCTACTATTTGAAATGGATCAATAATCGTTCTGTCAAACTAACGTTTTTCTCTCCGTCCAGATGCATAATTTGACTGCTAATTTTGCTTCCCTCCAGCTAATGTAGCTACAATTGTGACCCTGACTCTCCGGAATTGTGGACTCTCCAGATGTGTCACTCGCTACATTCTGGCCATGGCAGCAGCAGATCTACTGGTCATTCTTATCGATCTGATATTCAGACACATCCCAATTGTTTACTGGGAGCAGTTTTATTTCCTGTGGTCTTTCCGTGTGTGTAATGTCCATGCTGTATTTCTTTATGCAGCAACGGACTGTTCCGTCTGGTTCACTGTGTCTTTCACCTTTGATCGGTTTGTGGCCATTTGTTGTCAGAAACTCAGCTATAAATATTGCACGGAAAAAGTGGCTGCTGTGGTTCTTGGAACCGTGGCTGTGGTGAGCTGTTTTAAAAATATTTTTTGGTATTTCATGTTGTCAGACTGGTACTCGGTTAGAAACACACCCAGCTTTTGTATTCTAACATTCGCCACTCAATTATCTCCCGTTTGGATCGTCATCGAGTTTCTGCATCACATGGTGACCCCGTGTGTCCCATTCGTCCTGATTCTGCTGCTTAATGTTGCAACCATCAGACACATAGTGGTGAGCAGTAAAGCCCGCAGCCGACTTCGGGCAAACAATGCTGCGAAGAATTCCAGAGACCCAGAGATGGAGAGTCGAAGAAAATCAATCATATTGCTGTTCATTATCTCGTTGAATTTCATCCTGTTGTGGACTGTTCTAATGGTGTATTCTATAGGGAGACGGACATATTATTTGATTGCTGATTCTGCGTTGATGAGTGATGTTGTTCTGGAAATTGGCTTCATGTTGCAGCTCCTGAGCTGCTGCACAAACACTTGTATTTATGCCGTGACCCAAACCATTTTCAGGGAGCAGTTGACGAATGTACTGAAATATCCCTTTGTTTCGATTTTTCGATGCATTCAGAGATGTACAAAAATGAGCGATTGACAATTTGGAGCAATTAATTCCTTTTTACAATTTTACCATCGTCGTCGTTCAAAACAACGGACCGGCAGTACTCCCATGGCAAAAAGCGGAGGGACCCACTCTCACTGTCGCAACATTAGCAGGGTGGATCCTATCACTTTGGTGTCAGAGAGATTTGCAAAGATTGTGGCTATCGCTGATCAGCAACACGTGTTGCTCCTATCGTTACAGCTATGGTAAAAGTGAGGGAAAGTGGTACGTGCTTAAAATGATAATGAGGGACAGGGTCTACTTCAACGGGGACGTAGCGGACGTTCCAGGCCCCACTATTAGCTGGGGGGTTGACGGACACTCTGATTAGCGTGACAGAGCTCCGAGAAACCTCATGCTCTATTAGCAGAGCTATCTGGATGTATAGGTGTATAGCGTGACGTCTGCAACCTCCTAATTCTGACGTCAGCAATGTCCCTCGCCTGCTCTCAAATATTCGAGTACAGATGAAGGTGAAATCTTACCCATTGACCAGAGGCACATCATCGCCATTAATATTAAATTGTTCGGGAGATGTCATTGTTATGTACTGTCCGAATTTGTTGATAGACCAGATCGCTGGGGGAGCGTGAGTTGTCACAGTTAAATTGTGATACAAGGACGTCTGCTATCCACTCAACGAGAGACTTTTAAAACACATAGGCAGACCGGGAACGGGCACTCATCGGTAAATGCGGGTGGGAATGATCTATCACTGTCTCAGCAGAGAGCCGTGTATCCTCTCAACCCAGTTTCAGAGAGAATGACGGAGCTGAAGCCACATTCGGAGAAGATGAGTCGCACACACAGTACAAGAGCCAAGCTGTGATCTGTGAGTGGCACTTCAGCAAGCATTTCATATATCATGTACAAACATTGAGGGAGCGTGAAACATTTTGCGGATGTGAAAAACAAGGTCCAGAAAGAAGGGGTTGACAATGGAACATAGAACATAGGACATAGAACTGTACAGTTCAGCACAGGCCATTCTTCCCACGATGTTGCGTCGAACTAGTCTGAAACTAAAATCAAATTAACATACTCCCAATCATTCCATTGCACTCCATATGCTTAGCCAACAATTTATTGAAGGTTCCTAAAGTGTCTGACTCCACTACCATAGCTGGGAGTTAGTTACAGACTGGTATCTAATCGATGGGTTCAGGGTGGTTTATATATAGAACAACAGATACCTGGGTGAGTTACATACTGGAATCTAATCGAGGCGTTCGGGGTGGTTTATATATAGAATGACAGATACACAGGAGTGAGTTACAGACGGCAATCTAATCGAGGGGTTAGGGGTGGCTAATATATAGAATAACAGGTACCTGGGAGTGAGTTTCAAACGGCAATCTAATCGAGGGGTTCAGGGTGGTTTATATATAGAATAACAGATACCCGGGGGTGAGTTATAGGCTGGAATCTAACCGAGGGGTTCAGGGTGGTTTATATATAGAATGACATATGCACAGGAGTGAGTTACAGACGACAATCTAATCGAGGGGTTAGGGGTGGCTAATATATAGAATAACAGATACCTGGGAGTGAATTACAGACTAGAATCTAATCGAGGGGTTCAGAATAGTTTATATATAGAATAACAGATAGCCGGGAGTGAGTTACAGACTGCAGTCTAATCGGGGGGATCGGGATGCCTGATATGTAGAATAGCAGATACCAGGGAGCGAGTTACAGACGGCAATATAATCGAGGGGTTCGGGTTGGTTTATATATTGAATAACAGACAACTGGTAGTGAGTTACAGACTGGAATCTAATCGATGGGTTCGGGATGGTTTATATATAGAATAAGAGATACATGGGAGTGAGTTACAGACTGTAATCTAATTGAGGAGTTCTGAATAGCTTATATATAGAATAACAGATAACCGCGACTAAGTAACAGGCTGGAATCTAATCGAGGGGTTCGGGTTGGTTTATATATAGAATAACAGATACCCTGGAATGAGGTACAGACTGCAATCTAATCGAGGGGTAAGGATAGTTTATATATAGAATTACAGATACCTGGGTGAGAGTTACAGACTGTAATCTAATCGATGAGTTCTGAACAGTTGATATATAGAACAACATAAATCCGGGAGTGGGGTTACAGACTGGAATCTAATCAAAGGGTTCTGGATTGTTTATTTATATCGAATAACAGACACCCGAGAGTGATTTACAGACTGCAATCACCGATGGATCGGGATGGTCTATACATAGAAAAACAGATACCTGGGATTGAGTAACACACTGGAATATAATCGAGGGGTTCAGGATCGTTCCACTATATAAATTCGCACGACACTATCCCCATCAAACATTCCCAGGAAAGGTACAGCACGAGGTTAGTTACAGAGTAAAGCTCCCTCTACACTATCCCCATCAAACACTCCCAGGACAGGTACAGCACGGGGTTAGATGCAGTGTAAAGCTCCCTCCACACTGCCCCATCAAACACTCCCAGGAAAGGTACAGCACGGGGATGCAAACGGGATAAATGTTCCTCTACAATTTCCTCAAAAGGATATTTACAGCAAGTAGTGGGAGGGAGGCAATGTTTCAAAAGGAAGGGTTTAATTATTTAAGAAGATAGGATATTATCAACATAACGGAACTGACCTCAAATGATGATTACTCCAATATACAAGTCAAAAACATAGAACATAGAACAGTGCAGCACAGAACAGGCCCTTCGGCCCTCGATGTTGTGCTGAGTAATGATCACCCTACTCAAACCCACGTATCCACCCTATACCCGTAACCCAACAACCCCCCCCCCCCCCCACCTTAACCTTACTTTTCTTAGGACACCATGGGCAATTTAGCATGGCCAATCCACCTAACCCGCACATGTTTGGACTGTGGGAGGAAACTGGATCACCCGGAGGAAACCCACGCACACACGGGGAGGACGTGCAGACACCATGCCCAATTCGTTCCCATCCTACTTTAACGAATAATTTTAAACAGATCAACAGATAAATAAGTAGCTATAACAGACCATAAGGAATAGGAGCAGGACTGGACAATTCAGCCCTTCGAGCTCGCTCCACCAGTGAATACGATCATGGTGATTCTCCCATTTCAACACCGTGTTCCTGCCCAAACATCGTGCCTCGTGTTGCTCCGTCGATCTCAGTCTAGAACAGGCTGAATGACGGAGTCTCGGCATCCCTCTGGGATATAGAATTCCCAGTATTCACCACTATCGGTGTGATAAAACGTCCCCTCATCTCAGTCCGGCATATCCTTGGCTGATACATGGAATAAATTATATCTGGGAATGAATTACAGACTGCAATCTAAACGAGCGGTTCAGGATGGTTTATATATAGAATAACAGATACCCGGGAGTGAGTTACGGACTGGAATCTAATCGAGGGGTTCAGGATGGTTTATATATAGAATAACAGATACCCGGGAGTGAGTTACGGACTGGAATCTAATCGAGGGGTTCAGGATGGTTTATATATAGAATAACAGATACTCGGGAGTGAGTTACAGACTGGAATCTAATCGAGGGGATCAGGATGGTTTATATAAAGAATAGCAGATACCCGGGAGTGAGTTACAGACTGGAATCTAATCGAGGGGATCAGGATGGTCAATATACAGAATAACAGATACCCGTGAGTGAGTTACAGACTGGAATCTAATCGAGGGGATCAGGACGGTTTACTTAATGAATAACAGATACAGGGAGTGAGCTACAGACTGGAATCTAATCGAGGGGTTCGGGATGGTTTATATGTAGAATAACAGGTACCCGGGAGTGAGTTACGGACTGGAATCTAATCGAGGGGTTCATGATGGTTTATATAAAGAATAGCAGGTACCCGGGAGTGAGTTACAGACTGGAATCTAATCGAGGGGATCAGGATGGTTTATTTATAGAATAACAGATACCGGGAGTGAGTTACAGACTGGAATCTAATCGAGGGGTTCATGATGGTTTATATAAAGAATAGCAGATACCCGGGAGTTAGATACAGACTGGAATCGAATCGAGGGTTCAGGGTGGTTTATATATAGAATAATAGATACCCGGGAATGGGTTACAGACAGGAATCTATTCGAGGGGTTTGCGATAGTTCATATAAAGAATAATAGATACCCGGGAGTGAGTTACAGGCACAAAACTAATCGAGTGGTTCAGGATGGTTTACATATGGAATAACAGATACCTGGGAGTGTTACAGACTGGAATCTAATCGAGGGGTTCGGCATGGATTATACATATAATAACTGATACACTGGAGTGTGTCACAGAGTGGAATCTAATCTACGGGTTAGATTTAACTCACTCCAGTGCAGCAGAGTAGCGCAATGGTTATCACTGCAGTCTCACGGCGCCGGGATTCCAGTTTCGATCCCGGCTCTGGGTCACTGTCCGTGTGGAATTTGCGCATTCTCCCCGTTAATGTGTGTGTTTCTCCCTCATATCCGAAAGACGTGCAAGATAGGTGGATTGAACACGCTCAATTGCAGTGCGAACTCGCTCAATATTACACACCCACGCATACACAATCACTTACCCAGTGAAACTCACTTATTCCGACACACTCACGCATTATTACACACTCACTCACACTCACACTCACACTCTCACTTACACTCACACCACTTACTCATCTCACAAAAAATCACACCCTCTCACACTTAAACACTCACTTTCACACTCCCGCACTCACTCTCACACATTCACTCACACACACTCTCACTCCTTCTCTCCCTGGCCACCACTCCCTGGCCCTCTCCCTCAACAGGGAGAGAGAGAGAGATAGGCGAGGGAGAGTGGGGGACATTGAGAGAGGGTGCCAGGGAAAGAGGTGGCGAGAGAGAGAGGGTGCCTGGGAGAGAGGAGGCCATGGAGAGCGAGAAACAGGGACAGAGCGAGGGAGAGAGAGAGAGAGAGAGAGGGACAATGAGAGTGAGAGACAGAGAGAGCGAGGAACAGGGAGAGAGAGGGACAGAGAGAATGATGGACACAGCGAAAGGGACAAAAAGAAGGATAGGGAGAGACAGGGAAATACAGAGATAGGCAGAGAGAGGGGCAGAGAGAGGGAGAGAGAGGGACAGAGAGAGTGGGGTAGAGAGAGAGAGAGATAGACAGAGGTCGAAAGAGATGGATACAGAGAGAGGGACAAAGAGACAGAGAGAGCAGGGAAGAGAGAGAACGGGACGGAGAGAAAGGAGGACAGAGAGAGGGAGATACAGATATAAAGAGTGCATGAGTGTGTAAGATGGAATGCGTTTGTCAGTGTGCGTGAGTGCGAGTGGGTGAGTGAGAATGAGTGTGTGCGTAAGAGTGAGTGTGTGATCATAAGAATCAGAGTATGTGTGTGAGTACATAAGCATCAGTGGGAGTGAGCGCGAGTGAGTGTGTGCGAGTGTCTGCGTGCGAGTAAGTGCGTGGGAGTGTGTGCGTGCGGGTTTGTGTGAGTGCGAGTGTGTGTGCGAGTGTGTGTGAGTGCGAGTGTGTGCAAGTGTGTGTGCAAGTGTGTGTGCGAGTGCGTGTAAGTGCTGGTGAGTGCGTGAGAGTGTGTGCGACTGCGTTTGTGAGTGAGTCTGTAAGTGTGTGAATGTGATGGGAGCAGGGAAGTGGGGACGCAGAGAGTGAGGGACGCAGAGAGTGAGAGACACAGAGAGAGAGGGACACAGAGAGTGAGGGACGCAGAGAGTGAGGGACGCAGAGAGTGAGGGATGCAGAGAGTGAGGGCCGCAGAGTGCGAGGGTCGCAAAGAGTGAGGGACGCAGAGAGAAGGGACACAGAGAGGGGGCACAGAGCGATAAGGACACAGAGAAGGGGCAGGAGGAGAGATGGGGCAGCGAGATTGGGACAGGGAGACAGAGAGGGACAAGGAGAGAGGGGGACACAGAGAGAGGGGGCAGGGAGAGGGGGCATGAGGAGAGAGCGGACAGAGCGAGTGGGACAGGGAGAGAGAGGGACAGAGAGAGACGTGCAGAGAGAGTGAGAGGCGCAGGGCGTGAGGGGACAAAGGAAGAGAGACGCAGAGAGTCAGGCACACAGAGGGAGGGACGAAGACAGTGAGTTGCACAGAGGTTGAGGGGACAGCGAGTGAGGGACGCGGAGATTGAGGGACACAGAAGTTTAGGGACACAGAAAAAGAGTGATGCAGAGAGTGAGGGACGAATAGAGTGTGGGACACAGAGGGTGAGGGACGCAGGGTGAGGGACGCAGAAGGTGAGTGGCGCAGAGAATGAGGGACACAGAGACTGAGGGACACAGAGACTGAGGGACACAGAGACTGAGGGACACATAAACTTATGGACGCAGGGCCTGAGGTACGCAGAGATAGAGGTACGCAGAGTGAAGTTCGCAGAGCGTCAGGAACACAGAGAGTCAGGAACGCAGAGAGTGAGGTACGAAGAATGAGGTATGCAGAGAGTGAGGGACGCAGGGTGAGGGACGCAGAGGGTGAGGGCGCAGGGTGAGGGACGCAGAGGGTGAGGGACACAGGCGAGGGACGCAGAGGGTGAGGGCGCAGGGTGAGGGACGCAGAGGGTGAGGGGCGCAGAGAATGAGGGGCACAGAGACTGAGGGACACATCAGCTTAGGGACGCAGAGTGAGGTACGCAGAGAGTCAGGAACGCAGAGAGGGAGGTACGATGAGTGAGGTACGCAGAGAGTGAGAGACGCAGAAAGAGAGGAACGGACAGTGTGAGGGACAAGATGTGAGGGACACAAAGAGTGAGGGACGCAGAGTGAGGGACACAGAGAGTGAGGGACGCAGAGCGTGAGGGGCGCAGAGAGTGAGGGGCGCAGAGAGTGAAGGACACAGAGAGTGATGGACACAGAGAGTGAGGCATGCAGAGAGTGAGGGGCGCAGAGAGTGAGGGGCGCAGAGAATGAAGGACACAGATAGTGAGGGACGCAGAGAGTGAGGGACACAGCGAGTGAAGGACACTGAGAGTGATGGACACAGAGAGTGAGGGATGCAGAGTGAGGGGCGCAGAGAGTAAGAGGCGCAGAGAGTGAGGGACGCAGTGAGTGAGGGGCACAGAGTTTGAGGGGCACAGAGAGAGAGGGACGCAGAGAGTGAGGGACACAGAGTGCGAGCGGCATAGAGAGAGAGGGACGAAGAGTGAGGTACGCAGAGAGTGAGGGACGCAGAGAGTGAGGTGCGCAGAGAGTGAGGTACGAAGAGTGAGGTACGCAGAGAGTGAGGTACGCAGAGAGTGAGGAACGCAGAGAATGAGGTACGCAGAGACTCAGGTACGCAGAGAGTGAGGGACACAGAGTGTGAGGGGCACAGAAAGTGAGGTACGAAGAGTGAGGTATGCAGAGAGTGAGGTACGCAGAGAGTGAGGGATGCAGAGTGAGGTACGCAGAGTGTGAGGTACGCAGAGTGAGGGATGCAGAGAATGAAGAACGCAGAGAGTGAGGGACACAGAGAGTGAGGGACGCAGAGAATGAGGAACGCAGAAAGTGAGGGACACAGAGAGTGAGGGACACAGAGAGTGAGGGACGCAGACAGTGTGGGACGCAGAGAGTGGGAGAGAGAGTGAGGGACACAGAGAGAACGAGGGACACAGAGAGGGGGACAGAGAGAGAGAGAGAGAGGGCCGGTGACAGAGGGGTCCACTGAGAGAGGGGGCCAGGAAGAGAGGGGGGCAGGGAGAGATGGTTCCAGAGAGAGATGGGGCCAGGGAGAGAGGGGGTTAGGGAGAGAAAGGGACAAAGAGAGTGGTGGCCAGGGAGAGGGGGGGGGGGCAGGGAGAGAGGGGGAAAGAGGGGCAGAGAGAGGACAGAGAGAAAGAGAGCGACGCAGATAGTTACAGGTGCAGGGTGTGAGGGGACAGAGGAAGAGAGACACATGCGTGAGGGACACATAGGGAGGGACGAAGAGAGTGAAGGATGCAGGGAGTGGGGGACGCAGAGAGTGAGGGACACAGAGGGTAAGGGACACAGAGAGTGATGGACACCGAGAGTGAGGAACACAGAGAATGAGGGACACGGAGAATGAGTGACAGAGAAAGTGAGGGACGCAGAGCGTGAGCGACTCAAAATGTGAGTGACGCAGAGAGTGAGGGACGCAGAGCGTGAGGGACGCTGAGTGATGGGCGCAGAGAGTGAGGGACGCAGAGACTGAGGGACGCAAACACTGAAGGACGCAGAGGTTGAGGGACGCAGAGACTGAGGAATGCAGTGACTGAGGGACGCAAACACTGAGGGACGCAGAGGCTGAGGGACGCTGAGACTGAGGGACGCAAACACTGAGGGGCGCAGAGGCTGAGGGACGCAGAGACTGAGGGACGCAGTGACTGAGGGACGCAGTGACTGAGGGACGCAGAGACTGAGGGACACAGTGACTGAGGGACGCAGTGACTGAGGGACGCAGTGACTGAGGGACGCAGAGACTGAGGGACGCAGTGACTGAGGGACGCAAAGACTGAGGGGCACAGTGACTGAGGGACGCAGTACCTGAGGGACGCAGAGAGTGATGGGCGCAGAGAGTGAGGGACGCAGTGACTGAGGGACGCAGAGATTGAGGGATGCAGAGAGTGAGGGATGCAGAGAGTGAGGGACGCAGAGAGTCAGGGACGCAGAGAGTCAGGGACGCAGAGAGTGAGGGACGCAGAGAGTGATGGTCGCAGAAAGTGAGGGACGCAGAGTGTGAGGGATGCAGAGAGTGAGGGACACTCAGATTGAGGGATGCAGAGGGAGAGGGACACAGAGAGAGTGACACGGATAGAAAGAGTTAAACAGTGAAAGGGAGGGATAGAGTGAGAGAGAAGGACACTTGGAGAGAGACAGGGTCACAGAGGGAGAGAGGGATACAGTGCGGGTCAGAGAGAGGCGTGCACACGGAGAAGTGAGAGACACACACACAGAAAGAGTTACACAGTGGGTCAGGATCTGAGGTTTAGGGGATGTGAGCGGGTTGGGATGGGAGGGTGAGGGGACATGAGGGTGTGAGGGTGCCAGGATGTGATTCAGTCCGGACATTGGGGTTACCAAGCTGACCATTTTCATTGGATCCAAATTGTCTCCTTATCAATTCTAATTTCAGGAATTGACAACAGAGGATTTCAGTGAAAAATCCCATTGAACCTCGTGGTCTAATAGATTGATGTTGCCGATGACCCTATATTGATTCAGGAATAAACGTTGCACATCACAGTGTGAAATAATCAAATTGAATCCAAATTTATACAGCCGCTCATTGAAGAACTCTGCCTGTGAACAACATGTAAAATCTGAAGTGAAACTTTGCAATGAGCTTTTTTTTGTGGCCAGGAATCTTCTCTCAAAATGGAGGCAGAAATGAAGTTCTGTTTAACTCACATTCTGTAAATTCTTGCTGGGTTTTACTCATACTATGGACAGCCTTGATAAGGCAACAGACGAATAGTCATTCCAAACATGTCAGAAATTCAGAGATAAACAAAATAGAAATAAGGACAGGACGTTGCTGAATCTGTTACTATCTGCTGAATTAACATAACCATAGGCAGGACAAGGGTCTTCCTTTGCAGACACAGAGAAACCACACCGTGGGGGACATTCCTGACAGAAAGTCGGGGGTGTGGTCTGCACACAGGTCATTGAGGAGATCTCAGTCCAAACGTGTTCCAATCATTTCGCAAATGTTTGACGCCATTCCTTCACCCTCTCTCGGTAAGATTGTATATATTTTAACTTCCGTTTGCGAAAGACACGCAACTTGTTGGGGGTGTGAGTGGTGAGGGTTTGAGTTAAACACGTTCAGTGAGTGGGCAAATACATGACAGAGGCTGTATAATGTGGAAATTATCATCCCTGTATATAGTCTGCCCAGCATTGTTAGAATGTAATACATTTCAGTCAGATCCCCTCTCTGTATCTCATAGATTTCATAGAATGTGCAGTGCAGAAGGAAGCATGATAAAGCATGAGGTTAGCATAGTTGCTTCACAGCTCCAGGGTCCCAGACTAGATTTCCAGCTTGGGTCACTGTCTGTGTTGAGTCTGCACGTTCTCCCCGTGTGGGTTTCGTCCAGGTGATCCAGTTTCCTCCCACAGTGCAAAGATGTGTAGGTTAGGTGGATTGGCCATGCTGAATTGCCCTCAGTGTTCAATACAAAAGGCTGGTGGGGTTACTAGGTTACGGGGTGGGTGGGGGTGTGGGCTTGTGTAGGCTGCTCTTTCAAGCGTCTGGTGCAGACTCGATGGGCCGAATGGCTTCCTTCTGCACTGCACATTCTATGAAATCTATGAGATACAGAGTAACGCTTCCTCTGCACTGTCCCCATCCTTCTGAACTCCAGTAAATATAGGCGCTATTGAACCAATCTCTCCACCGAGGACAGGCTGGCAAGCTCACTATCAGCCGACTGACTCTGCGCTGCACACCCTCTCTGGCAACTATATCCTTTCTTACATAGGGAGACAGAAACTGTGCACAGTACTCCAGGTGTGGTCTCACCAAGGCCTTGTATAACTGCAGTAAGACATCTCTAATTTTGAACTCAAATCCCTCTTGCAATGAAGGCCAACATATCGTTGGCCTTAACTGTTTGCTGCACCCCCCCCCCCCCCCGCCTCTCCACACTCAGTGACTGGTGTACAAGATCCCTTTGTACATGTACATTACCCAACATATGACTTTCCTTCACATTTTATCTGATACTAACTGGGACAAATGTCCGAATTGTCTCAGTGTTATGCTCTCATAAAATGGCCACCGTTAAGTAACTTTAAATGGCTGACTGCTGATTGTGGATTTTGTTTCGATAGATTCCCAGAGGGAGAGAGAGAGAGATGAAGAGACAGAGAAGGTGGGGAGACTAACATAATACATTGATTGAAGATTCAGAATCTCCATCAAACACTGTCAGCAAAAGTACCTCATGGTGTCAGATACAGATCACACATCCCTCGACACTGTCCCCATCAAAAATTCACAGGGCAGCTCAAAAACAATAATATATACAGATGAAAGCTCCCTCTACACTGTCCCCATCAAAAACTCGCAGGGCAGCTACAGTACAAAGTTAAATACATAGTAAATCTCCCTCTACGATGTTCCCATCAAACACTCCCAGAACAGGTACAGCACGGGGTTAGATACAGAGTGAAGCTCCCTGCACACCGTCCGCATCAAACATTCCCAGGACAGGTACAGCACTGGGTTAGATACAGAATAAAGCTCCCTCTACGCTGTCCCCATCAAACACGCCCAGGAAAGGTACAGTACTATGTTAGATACAGAGTAAAGCTCCCTCTACACTGTCCCCATTAAGCACTCCCAGGATAGAAAAAGCATGAGGTTAGCATAGTTGCTTCACAGCTCCAGGGTCCCAGACTAGATTTCCAGCTTGGGTCACTGTCTGTGTTGAGTCTGCACGTTCTCCCCGTGTGGGTTTCGTCCAGGTGATACAGTTTCCTCCCACAGTGCAAAGATGTGTAGGTTAGGTGGATTGGCCATGCTGAATTGCCCTGTGTTCAATACAAAAGGCTGGTGGGGTTACTGGGTTACGGGGTGGGTGGGGGCGTGGGCTTGTGTCGGCTGCTCTTTCAAGCGTCTGGTACAGACTCGATGGGCCGAATGGCTTCCTTCTGCACTGCACATTCTATGAAATCTATGAGATACAGAGTAAAGCTTCCTCTGCACTGTCCCCATCAAACGTTCCCGGGACGGGAACGGGTACAGCACGGAGTTAGATACAGAATAAAACTCCCTCTACAGTGTCCCCATGAAACACAATTTCCACAACAGAAGCTGCCAGGATATTTACAGCAAGTCGTGGGAATGACGCAATATTTCCAAAGGAAGGGTTTTACTTTTAAAAAAGATAGCATATTATCAACATAAAATAACTTACCCCAAATGATGATTACTCCAATTTCCAAATCAAAAACGATTTCGAATTCATTCCCATCCTACTTTCCCGAATAATCTTAAACAGATAAACATAGAAATAATTAGCATTAACAGACCATAAGGAATAGGAGCAGGTCTGGACCATTCTGTCCTTAGAGCTCGCTCTACCAGTCAATATGATCATTGAGATTCTTCCATTTCAACACCGTGTTCCTGCCCTATCCAAGTGCCTTTTGTTGATCCGTTAATCTCAGTCCAAACCAGAGTCTCCATATCCCTCTGGGATATAGAATTCCCAGGATTCTCCACCATCTGAGTGAATAAATTTCTCCTCATCCCAGTCCTGTATATCCTTGGTTAATACAAAGAATAAATGATATTTGAGAATGAATTCTATACTGGAATCTAATCGAGGAGATGAGGATAGTTGATATATAGAATAACTGATACCCGGGAGTGAGTTACAGACTGGAATCTAATTGAGGGGTCCGGGTGGTTTATATATAGAATAACAGATACCTGGTAGTGAGTTACAGACTGGAATCTAATCGAGGGGTTCGGGTGGTTTATATATAGAATAATAGTTACCTCGGAGTGAGTTACAGACTGGAATCTTATCGTGGGGTTAGACTTAACTCACTGGTACACACTCACTCGCACTCTTACACGCATATTCTTATGCACTCATTCACTCACTCTTACACAATCACTCACGAACAGACACTCTCTCATATATGCTCAACATACTCTTCCACACTCACACAAACACACACACGCATTCTCGCTCATTCTTACACATTCAATCACAGAAACTCACTCACTCACCTTCACACTTGCTCACACTCTGTCACTCACACTCATTCACTCTCCCACATGCTAACACACACTCAATTACCAAGATATCCACGAGTGTTACAAGCTGGAATCTAATAGTGAGGTTAGATTTAACTCACTCTTACACTCACTCACACACACTCTACCACACATAATCTTACACAATCACTCAAACTATTCCACACTCTCGTTTACACTCACTAACTCACACTCGCTCGCTAGTGCACACTCACTCTCTCACACAAACTCACTTGTTCCTGGGTATTTCTGTGTGGGTGGGTGTCTTTGTGTGTGTGTCTATGCCTGTGTGTGTGTCTCTGTGTGGGTGGGTGTCTGCATGTGTGTGTCTCTGCGTGTGTGCTACCTTTGTGTCTGTGTCTCTGTGCGTGTGTATCCATGTGTGTGTCTCTGCATGTGTCTCTCCATGTGCGGCTGCGTGTGCCTCTGTGTGGGTGTGAGTGTTTATGTCCCTGTGTGGTTGTGTGCATGACTCTGTGTGTATCTCTGTGTGGGTGGGTGTCTGCGTGTGTGTGTGTGTGTCTGCGTGTGTGTGTCTCTCCATGTGTATCTGTGTGTGTCAATGCCTGTGTGTGTCTGTGTGAGTATGTCTGTGTCTCTGTATGTATGTGTGCGTGTGTGTGTGTGTGTCTCTGCGTGTGTGTCTATGTGTGTCTGTGTGTCTGTGTGTGCGTCAGTGGCTGTGTCTCTGCGTGTGTCTCTGCTAGTGTGTGCGACGCTGTGTGTGCGTCTGTGTGTGTGCCGCTGTCTGTATGTGTGTGTGTATGTGTGTCTCTGTATGTATCCGTGTATGTGTGTGTGTCTGTGCATGGGTGCCTGTGTATGTGTCTCAGTGCGTGTCTCGGTGTGTGTATGTCTGTGTTTGCGTCTGTGTCTGTGTGTGTGTGTGTGTGTATCTGTGTGAGTGTGAGTGTGTCTCTATGTGGGTGTGTGTGTGGCTCTGTGTGTGTCCCTATGTCTCTGTGTGTCTCTGTGTGGGTGTGCATGTCTCTGTGTGGGTCTGTGTGCACTGTGTGTGTGTCTGTGTGGGTGTGTGTCTGCACGTGTGTGTGTCTGAGCGTGTGTGTCTCTGTGTGTGTCTGTGTGTGTGTGTCTTTGCCTATGTATGTGTGTTTGTGTCTCTGTGAGTGTGTCTGTGTGGGTGTCTCCATGTGTGTATCTCTGCATGTGTCTGAGTATGTGTGGGTGTCTGCGTGTATGTGTGTGTCTGCTCATGTGTGTGTGTCTGCGCGTGTGTGTCTCTGCGTGCATGTCTCTGTGTGTGTCTCCATGTATGTGTCTGTGTGTGTGTCTCTGTGTGTTTTTCTCTGTGTTTTGTATCTATGTGTGTCTGTGTGTGTGTCTGTGTGTGTTTGTCTTTCTGTACGTGTGTGTGTGTCTGTGTCTCTCTGTGTGTGTCTGTGTCTCGGTGTGTGTGGGTCGCCATGTGTGTGTCTCTGAGAGTCTCACTCCATGTGTGTCTGCGTGTGCCTGTGGCTGTGTGTGTCTCTGTGTAGGTGTGTGTGCCACTGTGTGGGTGTGTGTATGCCTCTGTGTGTGTCTGTCTGAGTCGCTGTGTGTGTGTGCGTGTGTCTGTACGTGTCTGTGTGTGTGTGTTTCTGTGTGGGTGTGTGTGTGTCTCTGTGTGGGTGTGTGTCTTCACGTGTGTGTCTCTCCGCGTGTGTCTCTCTGCGCGTGTGTCTGTGTGTGTGTCTCCATATGTGTCTCTATGTGTTTGTCTCCATGTGTGTGTCTCCATGTGTGTCACTGTGCCTCTCTCTCTCTGTGTCTGTCTGAGTCGCTGTGTGTGTACGTGTGTCTGTACGTGTCTGTGTGTGTGTGTCTGTGTGTAGGTGTGCGTGCCACTGTGTGCGTGTGTGTATGTCTCTGTGGGTGTGGGCGTGCCTTCACGTGTGTGTCTCTCCGCGTGTGTGTCTCTGCGCCTGTGTCTGTGTGTGTGTCTCCATATGTGTCTCTATGTGTTTGTCTCCATGTGTGTGTCTCCATGTGTGTGTCTCTGTGTGTGTCTGAGTCTGTTTGTGTCTGTGTGTCTGTGTGTGTGTTTATTTGTGTGTTTGTCTCTGTGTTGTGTATGTGTCTGTGTATGTGTGTCTGTGTGTGTCTGTGTGTGTCTCTGTGTTTGTTTCTCTGTATGTGTATGTGTGTCTCTGCATGTGCGTGTCTGCAAGCGCACGTCTCTGCACGCACGTGTCTCTGCGCGCACGTGTCCATGCGCACGTGTGTGTCAGTGCACATGTGTCCCTGCATGCATGTGTCTGTATGTGACTGTGTGTGTGTGTATTTGTGTGTGTCTCTCTGTGCGTCTGTCTCTCTGTGTGTGTCTGTGTGTGTGTGTGTCTGTCTCAGTCGCTGTGTGCGTGCGTGTGTCTGTACCTGTCTGTGTGAGTGTGGCTCTGTGGGTGTGTGTGTGCGTGGGTGTGGGTGTGTGTATGTCTGTGTGTGTGTGTCTGTATGTGTGTCTGTGTGTTTGTCTCCATGTGTGTGTCTCCATGTGTGTGTCTCCATGCATGAGTCTCTGTGTGTGTGTCTGGGTGTGTCTGTGTGTGTCTGTGTGTCTGTGTGTGTCTCTCTCTGTATGCATGTGTCTCTGTGTGTCTCTGTGTTTATTTCACTGTATGTTTGCACATGTCTCTGCGTTTATGTGCCTCTGCAGGCGCATATCTCTGCGTGCGCATGTCTCTGCGAGTGCGTGTCTCTGAGTGCGCGTGCTCTTGTGCACGTGTGTTTCTGTGTGCGTGTGTCGATGCACACCTGTGTGCGTCTCTGTGTTCGTGTGTCTGTTTGCATGTGTCTCTCTGTGTGTGGTTCTGTTTCTCTGTGTGTTTCTCTCTGTGTGTTTGTGTCTCTCTGTTTCTCTGTGTGTCTGTGTGTATGTGTTTGTGTGTGTGTTTGTTTGTATTGTGCATCTGTGTATGTGTCTGTGTGTGTGTCTGTGTGTGTGTCTCTGTCTGGCTCTGTGTGTCTCTGCGTTTGTTTCTCTGTATGTGTGTGCGTGTCTCTGCATGTGCGTGTCTCTGCGAGTGCATGTCCCTACGCGCGTGTGTCACAGTGCATATGTGTCCCTGCACGTGTATGTCTGTATGTGTCTGTGTGTGTGTATCTGTGTGTGTCTCTCTGTGCGTGTGTTTCTGCGTGTGTGTTTCTGTGTTACTGTGTTTGTCTCTCGGTGTGTGTCTGTCTGAGTTACTGTGTGTGTGCGTGTGCCTCACGGTAGCATGGTGGTTAGCATCAATGCTTCACAGCTCCAGGGTCCCAGGTTCGATTCCCGGCTGGGTCACTGTCTGTGTGGAGTCTGCACGTCCTCCCCGTGTGCGCGTGGGTTTCCTCCGGGTGCTCCGGTTTCCTCCCACAGTCCAAAGATGTGCGGGTTAGGTGGATTGGCCATGCTAAATTGCCTGTAGTGTAAGGTTAATGGGGGGATTGTTGGGTTACGGGTATACGGGTTACGTGGGTTTAAGTGGGGTGATCATTGTTCGGCACAACATCGAGGGCCGAAGGGCCTGTTCTGTACTGTTCTATGTTCTATGTTCTATGTTCTATGTGTGTGTGGGTGTCCCTGTGTGGGTGTGTGTGTATCTGTGCTTCTGTGTGTGTGCGTCTGTGTCTGTGTGTGTGTGTGCCTGTGTCTCTATGTGTGTGTGCCTGTATCTGTGTGTGTGTCTCTCAGTGTCAATGTGTCCCTCTGTGTGTGTGTCTGTCTGAGACGCTGTGTGTGTGCGTGTATCTGTACGTGTCTGTGTGTGTGTTTCTGTGTGGGTGTGGGTGTGTCTGTGTGTGGGTGTGTGTATGTCTCTGTGTGGGTGTGTGTGTGTCTTCACGTGTGTGTCTCTCCGCGTGTGTGTCTCTGCGCGTGTGTCTGTGTGTGTCTCCATATGTGTCTCTATGTGTTTGTCTCCATGTGTGTGCCTCCATGTGTGTCAATGTGTCTGTGTGTGTGTGTCTGTCTGAGTCGCTGTGTGTGCGTGTGTCTGTACGTGTCTGTGTGTGTGTGTGTCTCTGTGTAGCTGTGTGTGCCACTGTGTGGGTGTGTGTATGTCTCTGGGTGCGTCTGTCTGAGTCGCTGTGTGTGCGCGTGTGTCTGTACGTGTCTGTGTGTGTGTGTGTTTCTGTGTGGGTGTGTGTGTGCCTTTGTGTGGGTGTGTGTATGGCTGTGTGTGTGTCTGTCTGTCTGTGTGTGTGTGTCTCCATGTTTGTGTCTCCATGTGTGTGTCTCCATGTGTGTGTCTGTGTGTGTGTCTGCCTGTGTCTGTGTGTGTCTATATGTCTGTGTTTGTGTGTGTGTTTGTCTCTGTGTTGTGTATCTGTGTTTGTGTCTGTGTGTGTCTGTGTGTGTGTCTCTGTGTGTGTGTGTGTGTCTGTGTTTCTCTGTTTTTTCTCTATGTTTGCGTGTGTCTCTGCGTTTGCGTGCCTCTGCGCGCGCATATCTCTACATGTGTGTGTTCCTGTATCTGTGTGTGTCTCTCTCTGTGTCAGTGTGTCTCTGTGTGTGTCTCTCCCTGTGTCTGTGTGTGTGTGTGTCTGTGTCTCTGTGTGAGGGTGTGTCTCTCTGTCTCTGTATGTGTCCCTGTGTGCGATTATGTGTATGATTCTGTGTGTGTGTGTGTGTCTCCGTGTGTGCGTCTCTGCATGTGTGTCTTTGTTTGTGTTTGTGTCTGTGTGTCTGTCTGTGTCTGTGTGTGTGTGTCTCTGTGTTTCTCTCTGTTTTTTTCTCTGCGTTTGCGTGCCTCTGCGTGCTCATATCTCTACATGCGCGTGTCTGCGAGTGCGTGTCTTTGAGAGCGCGCGTGTTTCTGTGCACGTGTGTCCCTGCAACCCTGTGTACGTATGTGTCTGTGTGTGTGTCTCTGTGTGCGTGTGTCTGTTTGCGTGTGTCTCTCTGTGCGTGGTTCTGTGTCTCTGTGTGTGTTTCTCTGTGTGTTTGTGTCTGTCTGTGTCTCTGTGTGTCCGTGTGTGTGTGTTTGTGTGTGTGTGTTCGTCTCTGTGTTGTGTATCTGTGTATGCATCTGTGTGTGTGTCTGTATGTGTGTGTCTCTCTGTATGTGTGTGACTCTGTGTGTCTCTGTGTTTGTTTATCTGTATGTGTGTGCGTGTCTCTGCATGTGCGATGTCTCTGCGAGTGCATATCCCTGCGTGCGTGTATCTCAGCACACGTGTGTCCCTGCACGCGTGTGTCTGTATGTGTCTATTTTTGTGTATCTGTGTGTGTCTCTCTGTTCGTGTGTCTCTGTGTGTGTGTGCGTGTGTCTGTACGTGTCTGAGTGTGTGTGTCTCTGTGTGCGGTTGTGTGTATGTCTGTGTGTGTGTCTGTATGTGTGTCTGTGTGTATGTCGCCATGTGTGTGTCTGTATGTGTGTGTCTGTGTGTGTGTCTGTGTGTGTATCTCTCTCTGCTTGTGTGTGTCTCCGTGTTTCTCTCTGTTCTTTTCTCTGTATGTTTGCACGTCTCACTGAGCGCGTCTCTGCGCGTGCAATTCCTTGCACACGTGTGTTTCTGTGTGTGTGTGTGTCCCTGCACGCGTGTGTCCATATGAATCTGTGTGTGTGTCTCTGTGTGCGTGTGCCTGTTTGCGTGTGTAGCTCTGTGTGTGGTTCTGTGTCTGTGAGTGTCTGTGTGTGCGTGTGTGTCTACCTGTGTCTCTCTGTGTGTGCGTGTATCTTCTTTGTGTATGTGTGTCTGTGTGTGTTTGTGTATGTGTGTGTGTCTCTGTGTGGGTGTGTCTCTGTGTGGGTGTCTATGTCTGTGTATGTGTGTCTGTGTCTCAGCGCACGTGTGTCTGTACATGTGTGTGTGTTTCTGTGTGTGTGACTGCGTGTTTGTTGTGTCTGTGTGTGTGTCTGTGCTTCTGTTTTTGGCGTCTGTGTCTGTGTGTGTGTGCCTGTGTCTCTATGTGTGTGTGCCTGTATCTGTGTGTGTGTCTCTCTGTGTCAATGTGTGTGTCTCTCTCTCTGTATCTGTCTGAGTCGCTGTGTGTGTGCGTGTGTCTGTACGTGTCTGTGTGTGTGTGTCTCTGTGTGGGTGTGTCTGTGTTTCTGTGTGTGGGTGTGTGTATGGCTGTGTGTGTGTGTCTGTGTTGGTGTGTCTCCATGTGTGTGTCTTCATGTGTGTGTCTCCATGCGTGTGTCCCTGTGTGTGTCTGTCTGTGTCTGTGTGTGTCTATGTGTCTGTGTGTTTGTTTATGTGTGTGTCGCCATTTGTGTGTCTGTGTGTGTGTATGTGCGTGTCTTCATTTATGTGTGTCCATGTGTGTGTCTCCATTCGTGTGTCTCTGTGTGTGTCTGCCTGTGTATGTGTGTGTGTGTGTGTGTATGTGTCTGTGTCTCTGTGTGGGTGTGTCTCTGTGTGGGAGTCTGTGTCTGTGCGCGCGTGTGTCTGTGCATGTGTGTGTCTGTGTGTGCGTCTCTGCGTGTGTGGCTGCGTGTTTGTCTGTGTCTTTGTGTGTGCGTCTGTGCTTCTGTGTGTGTGCGTCTGTGTCTGTGCCTGTGTCTCTATGTGTGTGTGCCTGTATCTCTGTGTGTGTCTTTGAGCGCATGTGTCCTTGCGCGCGTGTGTTTCTGTGCACGTGTGTCCCTGCACGCCTGTGTTCGTATGTGTCTGTGTGTGTGTCTCTGTGTGCGTGTGTCTGTTCGCGTGTGTCTCTCTGTGTGTGGTTATGTGTCTCTGTGTGTGTTTCTCTGTATGCTTGGGTCTGTCTGTGTCTCTGTGTGTCCGTGTGCGTGTGTTTGTGTGTGTGTTCGTCTCTGTGTTGTGTATCTGTGTATCCATCTGTGTGTGCGTCTGTATGTGTGTGACTCTGTGTGTCTCTGTGTTTGTTTCTCTGTATGTGTGTGCGTGTCTCTGCATGTGCGATGTCTCTGCGAGTGCATGTCCCTGTGTGCGTGTATCTCAGCGCACGTGTGTCCCTGCACGCGTATGTCTGTATGTGTCTGTTTTTGTGTATATGTGTGTGTCTCTCTGTTCGTGTGTCTCTGTGTGTTTGTTTCTGTGTCTCTGTTTGTGTCTGGGTGTGTGTCTCTGTGTGTGTCGCCATGTGTGTGTCTGTGTTTGTGTGTCTGTGTGTGTGTCTGTGTGTGTGTCACTCTCTGTATGCGTGTGTCTCTGTGTTTCTCTCTGTTTTTTTCTCTGTATGTTTGCGCGTCTCACTGAGCGTGTCTCTGCGCGTGCATGTCCTTGCACACGTGTGTTTCTGTTTGCGTGTGTCCCTGCACGCGTGTGTCCATATGTATCTGTGTGTGTGTCTCTGTGTGCGTGTGCCTGTTTGCCTGTGTCTCTCTGTGTGTCGTTCTGTGTCGATGTGTGTGTCTGTGTGTGTGTCTGCCTGTCTCTCTGCGTGTGCGTGTGTCTGGGTGTGTATATGTATCTGTGTGTGTTTGTTTATGTGTGTGTGTGTCTCTGTGTGGGTGTATCTCTGTGTGGGTGTCTGTGTCTGTGTGTGTGTGTCTGTGTCTCAGCTCACGTGTGTCTGTGCATGTGTGTGTGTGCGTCTGTGTGTGCGTCTCTGCGTGTGTGTCTGCCTGTTTGTCTGTGTCTGTGTGTGTGCGTCTGTGCTTCTGTTTGTGTGCGTCTGTGTCTGTGTGTGTGCCTGTGTCTCTATGTGTGTGCGCCTGTATCTGTGTGTGTGTCTCTCTGTGTCAGTGTGTGTCTCTCTCTCTGTATCTGTCTGAGTCGCTGTGTGTGTGCGTGTGTCTGTACGTGTCTGTGTGTGTGTCTCTGTGTGGCTATGTGTGTGCATACGTGTGTGGGTGTGTGTATGGCTGTGTGTGTGTGTGTCTGTGTGTGTGTCTCCATGTGTGTGTATTCATGTGTGTGTCTCCATGCGTGTGTCTCTGTGTGTGTCTGTCTGTGTCTGTGTGTCTACGTGTCTGTGTGTGTTTGTGTGTGTGTCGCCATTTGTGTGTCTGTGTGTGTTTGTGTGTGTGTCTCCATGTGTGTGTGTCCATGTGTGTGTCTCCATTCGTGTGTCTCTGTGTGTGTCTGTGTGTGTGTTTGTCTCTGTGTTGTGTATGCGTGTTTGTGTCTGTTTGTGTGTCTTTGTGCGTATCTATGTGTGTGTCTCTCTCTGTATGTGTGTCTCTATGTTTCTCTCTGTTTTTTTCTCTGTATGTTTATGTGTGTCCCTGCAAGAACGCGTCTCTGCGCGTGCATGTCCTTGCGCATGTGTGTTTCTGAGTGCATGTCCCTGCACGCGTGTGTCCATATGTATCTGTGTGTGTGTCTCTGTGTGCGTGTGTCTGTTTGCGTGTGTCTCTCTGTGTGTGGTTCTGTGTGTGTGCCTTTGTGTGTGTGTGTCTGCCTGTGTCTCTCTGTGTGTGCGTGTGTCTGGGTGTGTATGTGTGTCTGTGTGTGTATGTGTGTGTGTCTGTGTGGGTGTGTCTCTGTGGGTGTCTGTGTCTGTGCGTGTGTGTGTGTCTGTGTCTCTGCGCGCGTGTGTCTGTGCATGTGTGTGTGTGTCTGTGTGTGCGTCTCTGCGTGTGTGTCTGCGTGTTTGTCTGTGTCTGTGTGTGTGTCTGTGTTTCTGTGTGTGTGCGTCTGTGTCTGTGCCTGTGTCTCTATGTGTGTGTGCCTGTATCTGTGTGTGTGTCTCTCTGTGTCAGTGTGCCTCTGTGTGTGTGTCTCTCCCTGTGTCTGTGTGTGTGTATGCGTGTGTGTCTGTGTCTCTGTGTGTGGGTGTGTCTCTCTGCCTCTGTATGTGTCCCTGTGTGTGAATATGTGTGTGATTCTGTGTGTGTGTGTCTCCGTGTGTGTATCTGCATGTGTGCCTTTCTTTGTGTCTGTGTGTGTGTGTGTGTATCTGTGTGTGTGTTTGTCTCTGTGTTTCTCTCTGTTTTTTTCTCCATGTTTGTGTGTGTCTCTGCGTTTGTGTGCCTCTGCGCGCGCGTATCTCTACATGCGCGTGCCTCTGCAAGTGTGTCTCTGCGAGTGCGTGTCTTTGAGCGCATGTGTCCTTGCGCGCGTGTGTTTCTGTGCACGTGTGTCCCTGCACGCCTGTGTTCGTATGTGTCTGTGTGTGTGTCTCTGTGTACGTGTGTCTGTTTGCGTGTGTCTCTGTGTGTGGTTCTGTGTCTCTGTGTGTGCCTGTATCTGTGTGTGTGTATCTCTCTGTATGTGTGTTTCTCTGTGTTTATCTCTGTTTTTTCTCTGTATGTTTGCGCGTGTCACTGAGCATGTCTCTGCGCGTGCATGTCCTTGTGCACGTGTGTTTCTGTGTGTGTGTGTCCCTGCATGCGTGTGTCCATATGTATCTGTGTGTGTGTCTTTGTGTGCGTTTGCCTGTTTGCGTGTGTCTCTCTGTGTGTGGTTCTGTGTCTGTGTGTGTGTCTGTGTGTGTGTGTCTGCCTGTGTCTCTCTGTGTGTGCGTGTGTCTGGGTGTGTATGTGTGTCTGTGTGTGCTTGTGTATGTGTGTGCGTGTCTCTGTGTGGGTGTGTCTCTGTGTGGGTGTCTGTGTCTGTGTGTGTGTGTCTGTGTCTCAGCGCACGTGTGTCTGTGCATGTGTGTGTGTGTCTGTGTGTGCATCTCTGCGTGTGTGTCTGCATGTTTGTCTGTGTCTGTGTGTGTGCGTCTGTGTTTGTGTGCCTGTGTCTCTATGTGTGTGTGCCTGTATCTGTGTGTGTGCCTCTCTGTGTCAATGTCTCTCTCTCTCTGTATCTGTCTGAGTCGCTGTGTGTGTGTGTCTGTACGTGTCTGTGTGTGTGTGTCTCTGTGTGGGTGTGTCTGTGTATCTGTGTGTGGGTGTGTGTATGGCTGTGTGTGTGTGTGTCTGTGTGTGTGTCTCCATGTGTGTGTCTTCATGTTCGTGTCTCCATGCGTGTGTCTCTGTGTGTGTCTGTCTATGTCTGTGTGTGTGTCTATGTGTCTGTGTATGTGTTTGTGGGTGTGTCGCCATTTGTGTGTCTATGTGTGTGTATGTGTGTGTGTCTCCATGTGTGTGTGTCCATGTGTGTGTCTCCATTCGTGTGTCTCTGTGTGTGTCTGCCTATGTATGTGTGTGCCTGTGTGTGTGTTTGTGTGTGTGTTTGTCTCTGTGTTGTGTATGTGTGTGAGTGTCTGTTTGTGTGTCTGTGTGTGTGTCTGTGTGTGTCTCTATCTGTATGTGTGTGTCTCCGTGTTTCTCTCTGTTTTTTCTCTGTATGTTTGCGCGTGTCCCTGCAAGAGCGCGTCTCTGTGTGTTCATCTCCTTGTGCGTGTGTGTTTCTGTGCACGTGTGTCCCTGCATGCGTGTGTCCATAT
Source organism: Scyliorhinus canicula (assembly GCF_902713615.1). NCBI lineage: Eukaryota > Metazoa > Chordata > Chondrichthyes > Carcharhiniformes > Scyliorhinidae > Scyliorhinus > Scyliorhinus canicula. Next base: position 189,195 of record NW_024055504.1, read on the forward strand.
GTATCTGTGTGTGTGTCTCTGTGTGCGTGTGTCTGTTTGTGTGTGCCTCTCTGTGTGTGGTTCTGTGTCTGTGTGTGTGTCTGTGTGTGTGTCTGCATGTGTCTCTCTGTGTGTGCGTGTGTCTGGGTGTGTATGTTTGTCTGTGTGTGTGTGTGTCTCTGTTTAGTTGTGTCTCTGTGTGGGTGTCTGTGTGTGTGTGTCTGTGTCTCTGCGCGCGTGTGTCTGTGCATGTGTGTGTGTGTCTCTGTGTGCATCTCTGCGTGTGTGTCTGCGTGTATGTCTGTGTCTGTGTGTGTGCGTCTGTACTTCTGTGTGTGTGCGTCTGTGTCTGTGCCTGTGTCTCTATGTGTATGTGCCTGTATCTGTGTGTGTGTCTCTTACTGTTCGTGTGTCTCTGTGTGTGTGTTTCTGTGTCTCAGTGTATGTCTGTGTGTGCGTCTGTCTCATTCGCTGTATGTGTGTGTGTGTGTGTCTGTACTTGTCTGTGTGTGTGTGTCTCTGTGTGTGGGTGTTTGTATGTCTGTATGTGTGTGTATGTGTGTGTGTGTCTCCATGTGTGTGTGTCCATGTGTGTGTCTCCATTCGTGCGTCTGTTTGTGTGTCTGCATGTGTATGTGTGTGGCTGTGTGTGTGTTTGTGTGTCTCCTTCTGTGTGTGAGTCTCTGTGTTTCTCTCTGTTTTTTCTCTGTATGTTTGTGCGTGTCTCTGAGCGCGTCTCTGCGCGTGCATGTCCTTGCGCACGTGTGTTTCTGTTTGTGCGTGTCCCTGCACGCGTGTTTGCATATGTATCTGTGTGTGTCTCTTTGCGTGTGTCTCTCTGTGTGTGGTTCTCTGTCTGTGTGTGTGTCTGTGTGTGTGTGTCTGCCTGTGTCTCTCTGTGTGTGCGTGTGTCTGGGTGTGTATGTGTGTATGTGTGTGTGTGTGTGTGTGTATGTGTGTGTGTCTCTGTGTGTGTGTGTCTCTGCGTGAGTGTGTCTGTGCATGTGTGTGTGTTTGAGTGTTGGTCTCTGAGTGTGTGTCTGCTTGTTTGTCTGTGTGCGGCTGTGCTACTGTGTGTGTTTGTCTGTGTCTGTGTGTGTGTGCATGTGTCTCTATGTGTGTGTGTCTGTATCTGTGTGTGTGTCTCTCTGTGTCAATGTGTCTCTGTGTGTGTGTGTTTGACTGTGTCGCTGTATGTGCGCGTGTTTCTGTACGTGTCTGTGTGTGTGTGTGTCTCTGTGTGGGTGCGTGTGTGTGTCTGTGTGTGGGTGTGTGTATGGCTCTGTGTGTGTGTGTGTGTGTCTGTGTGTGTGTCTCCATGTGTGTGTCTTCATGTGTGTGTCTCCATGCGTGTGCCTCTGTGTGTGTCTGCCTGTGTCTGTGTGTGTCTATGTGTCTGTGTGTGTTTGTGTGTGTGTTTGTCTCTGTGTTGTGTATCTGTGTTTGTGTCTGTGTGTGTGTCTCTGTGTGTGTCTGTGTGTGTGTCTCTGTGCTTCTCTCTGTTTTTTTCTCTATGTTTGCGTGTGTCTCTGTGTTTGCGCGCCTCTGCGCGCACATATCTCTACATGCGCATGTCTCTGCGAATGCGTGTCTTTGAGCGCGCGTTTGTTTATGTGCACGTGTGTCCCTGCACGCCTGTGTCCTTATGTGTCTGTGTGTGTGTCTCTGTGTGCGTGGGTCTGTTTGCGTGTGTCTCTCTAAACGAACTCCAGATTTCTACCTTATGTCAAATATTCCCTATTTTCAGATATCGAACCAATATGAAGACTGCTGCAAAATTCCCTGGAACAAAAACACAAGTTTGATCTAACCGATGGATGACCAAGCTAGTGTTGTGCACAAACATATGGAGACTTGCACGGCGTGTACTCCGCCTAGTGTGGCCGAATGCCGGACGTGAAGGGCACAACAGTGCTCAGTGCTCCAGATATGGTCTATCGATGGATATGGAGATGGAAACTGTGCATAAAACGTCGTTATTTTATACTGCGTGATATGGACGACAGAGCTCTACACATTGTTCCAGGTTGTGATTAAAACGAGGGTTATGGAGACTGAAACAGTGCATAGACGCCCATGTGTGGCCGGACCCAGATGTATGGCGTCGGGATGATGCACAGGGCTCAAAGCGTGATGTAACTGAGAGATACATTTACCTTCACCGTAAAGTGATCCAAATGGCGTCTAACCGAGAGATACTGAGGGGAAAATCTTGGGGACTGCTTAAAGTGTAGTCTTTGCAGAATATATGAAGATAAAATTTGAACATAGTTCTCCACGTGTGGTCTAAGACAAGTCTATGGAGAGCATAACGATGTACCTTGATTCAAGTATGGAGTAACTGGCGTTTATGGGGCCAATAACGGACAAATTGCTCCAAGTGGTGCAACAGAGGGATGCGGAGCCCACATCTGTGCACAATGTTGCAGGTCTGACCAAACCGAGCGATATGGAGACCAGAAGTTCGCAAAGAATCGCAGGTGTGACTAAACTGTAGGGTATGGAGACTAGAACTGAGAACAGTGCTCAAATTGTTTGCCTGCCTCACCACTTTCTGCAATCTGTCCCTGAAACATTTCTGCCAGATAGAAAATCCCATGAATCTCGATCTGTACGTCGCGAGGTTCCACGTCTTTTGAAAAATGTATTTCCCTCCACTACACACAGATACATTCCTGACAACAAGTCCACGGAAGCGATAAAGTGAGAGAAGGAGGGCGAGATAGTCTGTGCTTGCGTATGAGAGAAATGGAGAGGCAGAAAGAGACGGAAAAATGAAGGAATGGGTAGAAATGGGTAGAATAATGGAAAGTGAGAGACAGAGGGAGTGAGAGAGAGGGACAGAGGAAGATAAATTGATATGGAAATTGATCAAAGATGAAAGATATCCAATGGGAGAGAGAGATAGGGTCGAGATAAATGGAGATATAGGCAGAGGGGGAGATAAATAGGTACAGTAAAAAAGACAAATAGGAATAAAGAGGAGATAAGTAGCGAAATAGGGAGAGGGAGACGAAGAGAAAGATAGAAATGTGGGGTGAGAAAAAACAGCGATCAGCGAAAGGGAAATGGACAAACAGAGGTACCGATACATTGTGAGAAAAATGGGGATGAAGAAAAAGAGACAAAGGAAAAGTGACAGAGAAAAACAGAGCATGATACACTGAGTGTATGCGGTGAAAATCCTATGACATTGGTTTGATGTCAACTTTCAAATATGATGATTATTTTAAAGCTACGCAAAGGCAACGTGGCGCTGTCACTTTTTGAACTCTCCCCCCCTCTCCAGTCACTTTCTGACGCACCATTCCGAGACAGAACTCAGACGTGGATAATAACCATTTGCCAATACAGCCAGTTTTATATACATGATTCAGTAAACAATGGATGGGGAATTATTGAACTTACACAATAAAGCAGAGAGTGAATTACTGGAATTACAGTTCGATTCAACCGGAGTGTTAGACGGAGCTCACAGAGGGACTGGTTCTCTTTGGTAAATTATTCAGCTTTGCAGCACTTGAGAAGCCGCGCACATATTTCTTGTCATTCAACATCGCCTTTGTTGCAACTTAGAAGTCTGCATTTTGCTCCAGTTTCATCACATCCTACAGAGCGATCTGGGAAATAAATGGATTATTCAATTAATAACAGGCAACACAGACTCTCATCAGCTGTGGTTCAATGTGGTCACCGTGACTACCCACTGAATGAAATCCTCAGGCACATTTGAATTGATATTTATAATCTACTTTTATATATACTAACCCCCTTTTCTAAGGGATGAAACCATTCCTTCATCGGAAACTATGGCCTGTACCAGAACGATGAAACTAAGTAGCAGAAACAGCGCTTTCGTGATTTTACACTGATTGCCGCACAATCACTGTGAGATAGCTGGAGCACGGGACCTTTTTATATGAACACACAGAGCATTTTGTAGTTAATAATCTCACACACACACGGCGCGGGGAGGTTCCACATAGGACAGATTAAAAGAATATTTCAGGGCCATCACCGTGGCGCAGTGGGGTAGCACAACTGCCTCACGGCGCCAAGGTCCATGGTTCAATCACGGCTCTGGGTCACTGTCCGTGTGGAATTTGCATATTCTCCCGTGCTTGCGTGTTTTTCGCCCCCACACCCCAAAGATGTGCATGTTTGGTGGATTGGCCAAGCTCAATTTCCTCTTAATTGGAAAAATGAATTGGGTGCACTAAATTTATTTTTAAAATAAACATCATTAAGTGGAATCAAATACGCGTGTCGTATTAATATGTGGAAGGATACATCTGAATACTTTCTGGACAGGCAAAGATTTACAGGAATAGTTTGATGCATTACAAATAACAAGAGCGAGAATCAAATCATTGCCCTTCGATATTCAGTGACAATATTAATAGCGAATCTCCCATGACCAACCTCCTTGGAGTTACTATGTACAAGGAACTGATCTGGACTGTATACAGAAATACGATCACTAAAAGGACAGTTCAGCCTTTCATAATCCGGGGGGGGGGGGGGGGGCGGGGAGACACATACTTACTCGCTAACGCCTGTCCACAATCTGGAGGACACAGTTCACGGGAGGGCTGGAAGTCTTCCACTTCCCTGGGTGATAACATGTCCAACATTCAAGACGCTATGTACCAATCAGTATGAAGCATCTGTTTGATTAGCACTCCTTTCACAAACCTTCACTCATTCCTTACTGAACCAACTTTGGCAGCAGTAAGTATAGCCTGCAAGATGTTTCTCAGAGACTCGGCAAGTTGAATTATACAACATCTTCCAAAGACATGACCGCTATCACGTAGAAGGACACGAACAGCAGACACACGAAAGCACCGTATTCTGGAATAGACTCTTCAAGGTAACGACCAGTTTGACTTGGGTCAAGTTGCAGGTTAAATTCACAGAATTCAATTAGCCTGCAGCAGTTCCACAAGGCAGCTCTCTACCATCAACAAGGAATCTCTCGACTATCAAAATGGCAGCTCTCCATCATCAACAAGGCAGATCTCTAACCTCAACAAGGATGCTCTCCACCCTCACAAGGAAGCTCTCCACCCTCAACAAGGCAGGTCTCTACTGTCAACAAGGCAGGTCTCTACTGTCAACAAGGCAGGTCTACTGTCAACAAGGCAGCTCTCCACCATCAACAAGGCAGCTCTCAACCGCCAGCAAGGCAGCTCTCCACCATCAACAAGGCAGCTCTCCACAATCAACAAGGCAGCTCTCCACCATCAACAAGGCAGCTCTCCACAATCAACAAGGCAGCTCTCCACCATCAACAAGGCAGCTCTCCACCATCAACAAGGCAGCTCTCAACCGCCAACAAGGCAGCTCTCCACCATCAACAATCAGGTCTCTACTGTCAACAAGGAAGCTCTCCACCATCAACAATCAGGTCTTTACTGTCAACAAGGCAGCTCACCACCATCAACAAGGCAGCTCTCAACCGCCAACAAGGCAGCTCTCCACCATCAACAAGGCAGCTCTCCACCATCAACAAGGCAGGTCTCTACTGGCAACAAGGCAGCTCTCCACCATCAACAAGGCAGGTCTCTACTGGCAACAAGGCAGCTCTCTACCATCAACAAGGCAGGTCTCAACCGCCAACAAGGACGTTCTCCACTATCAACAAGGTCGCTCCCCACCGTCAAGAAGACAGCTCTCCGTCATCAACAATGAAGCTCTTCACCATCTTGACACCGAGCATTGCTGATGGGTAATATTTTTTTAAAAATAAGTTCAGAATACCCAATTCATTTTTCCAAGACTTTTGCGTGGAAAATCCACCTATCCTGCACATCGTTGGGAAGAATGTGCAAACTCCACATGGGCAGTGACCCAGAGCCGGGATCGAACCTGGTACCTCGGCGCTGTGAGGCAGCAGTGCTAACTACTGCGCCACCGTGCAGCCCTGGATAGGTAATACACTGTGGTCCAGCCAGCAATGCCCCCACTCCGTAAATTATTAGTGTTATTTTAAATCGGCGCAGCTTCTACGTTGTGTTCCACTTCTGAATACAGGTGTGATTCAGTCTTCTGACAATGTCAGCCACTCAGGTACAATTAAACCCAGATTGAGTGAGTTCTCACTGCAGAGGAAATAGTCCGATCTATCAAGAGCATTCATTTTCACGTCAGTGATGGGATCAATGGGTCAGTGTGCTGAAGGAAACGTGGGTGAATGGAGCAGTGACGGTGTAAAGAGAGACGGAGGGATTTGGGAAGGTGGCGCCGCTCGGACGAGGCAATGGAAATGTGGAGCTTTGTGTTGGTGATGTTATGTGGCTAGTCGGCGTCGACAAAGCTGTATCGCTGTTATCTCAAGTCATGCCTGAAAAATGCAATCGCTTCCCTCTTGCAGTTACTGGTAGACTGACTTACATGTGTCTCCAGACGCGCCGCAGCATAACTGATTCTTAAATGTTCCACAGTTCTTATTCTGATGGGTGTTCGGCATATGGCCCGGGAATGGATGTGTATCAGAGAATGGGTGGGCCACATCACATCTTCTACTTCCAAAGGAGTCGCACCCACAGAATCATAGCTAAAAGACCGTCAGATTCATTCTTCACAATCCTTGGGTATGTGCTGCTATGTTGATTGGCAACCCTTCTATTTCTAGTGTAAACCATCTACAAAATTTACTGCACGATCTCACTCACGCTCCATATAAAGTTTCTGACTATTCTGTCTAGAAATTATATTGCGGATGCATCACTGTAGCTGGGCCAAGGTTTTGAACCCCGATTTGACCAGCTGTTCCTCTCCACGCATCTAGAAATCGTGGGAATAACTAAGAAGGACCTCAATTGTGACCACAACATTCGCAGCCCCCCTGATGCTCACCCTGAACCTGAATGCAAAGTGATGGATTGATTGAAACGACTGACATTCGGCCACTCAGCACAAAAATGGATGCACAGCTGTTGGTGTTTATCCTGGGAGTGATTAATTCGCACTTTAAAGAGTTGGTCACCGTTAACTATTCGTGGAGGGGCAAAGGAAAGGGGGATGTTAGCGGGATGCTTGATTCTGCTGTGTAGTATGACAGTTGTTGGAGTTCGTATTACTGTTATTACTTTTTATTTCATATTTGAACATTGTCAGGACATGTAATGGTTTATTCTCCGTTGTTAAATTATGTTAAAGATCCAGCAAATATATTATTTGAATAAAAAACTTGCATCAGGGACCCTGAAATATTCTCACTCGCGTCCCAGAGTAGCCCCGGTTGCAGATCACCTAGGACGGCGGACCTGTCTATTTTATGCCCGTCAAAAGCCTCCAACACCTCCTCACTTCTCATGTCAAACTACGCAAAGTCCTTAAAGTCCCACTTCCTGAATCCTGTACCTACTCCCTCCTTCTCCTGAGTGAAGATCTATGGGGAATGTACATTTAACAACCGAGCAATATCCTGCGACTTCGCACACAGATGTATCTCTAATGGGCACTACATTTTCGCGGGTTAACCTGTTCACTTAAAAGTGTTCATAAAATATGTTATTTCCTCTTATTCCAAAGTTATTTTTAATGCCCTGATTTGTTATTTCAATTCTTTTATGAAATTCCCTCTTGCATTTCCTGTATTCCTTTGAGGCCGCGATTGATCTTCCCCTTGTACACTTGGTACAAACTTTTGTGGTCTTCCATTTCCAGTTTCGGATTATCCTGAACATCCAGACTCGCTGAACATATTGCTCCTGCATTTCCACCTATTGAGAAAATCTTGTATCTATACACCCAATTTTATTTTCAGAGACTCTACTGCTCTGCTGCAGATTGTACCGTAGGAATCTGACCCCAGTTACATTTGGCCACGTGCTGACATATATTAGTAAAACATGCCTTTACCCTAATCCAAAACACTGTGTTGGGGGTCATATTTTGCCTTATCAATCGAAAACTTCAAAAGGCCTGTGTTATGGTCGCTGTCTCTGCAATGCCAAGTATACATGTGTCATCATTGTGACTACAAGCAGGCCTCGGACATGAGGTTGCATGCCAGGCTACAGGAAAGGCCATTGAATTGGCTCGGCGAGTGTGGCAGGTGAACGAAATGAAAATGAAAAAATTAAATGAAAAAGGTTTATTGTCACGAGTAGGCTTCAATGAAGTTACTGTCAAATGCCCCTAGTCGCCACAATCTGCCGCCTGTCCGGGGTTCCAGAAAGCTGGAGTTGCACTGATGACTAAATATTTCCTGTAACGTCTCGGAATCCCTGAATAGAAAATTGCACTAGTAAGTAACACATATTTAGTTTTGGGAGATCTCAAGGATATTGAAATGTGACAACAAGTTGAGGAGATTCAGACGGCGATCTTGGTGTTACAACTAGGAACATTACGGAACACAGATCAGGAATAAATGTCAATAATTCAGAGAGAATCAAATGGGTATCAGTTGCATTATTGTGTACCATTCTGATCATTAAACATTGGTAACTATTTGACTGAATAAGTGAAGGTGCATTATATGTTCTTAGAATTGTTTCAGGGATCTTGGCGATAATGTGCACGGTGACTTTCTCTTCAGAACAGTGAAGGATAAGAGCGATTTGATCCAGGCGTTATTCATAAACAACTGTTGTTTCCACAGTGCTTAACGACAAACTTGTTCACGAGTTAAGATAATTATTAAGAGGTGAGACGAAGTGAATTATCTTAAACAGCGAAAAAACTGCTTAGGTCCATGGAGGAAGCATAGTCAATGATATCTTTCAAATTCAAGCATAATAATGGAAAGGGAAAATGCAAGAGTCTGGGGAATGACGAGGCGAGTGAAGCTGGTTGTAGAGAGAATGGAATATCTTCACATAGAGAGCGCCAACATAATTGAGCACTTGTGTTTAGTCTCTGACGTTTCATTTTGCGAGTAAGTGATAGAGATACTTCTGCTCAGCTTGACGTGTCAGACTTGGGGCAGGACGGTAATTGACTCGACTGTTTCGTCATCTCTATACCAACCAGCGTGAGACTGTCAGTGAAGATCTACATCCAGAGGCACATATTAAAAGCAACAAAAAGTCAGAGAGAAGGGCATGTTTGTGACATTTTCTGGGTGTCGATTCACGATCCTAGATCTGAGAATATGCCCATTCCTGTTTAGCTTACATACTTCAGAGAACATATAACAGTACAGCACAGAACAGGCCCTTCGGCCCTCGAGGTTGTGCCGAGCAATGATCACCCCACTCAAACCAACGTATCCACCCTAGACCCGTAATCCAACAACCCCCCCCCCCCAACCTTACTTTTTTACGACACTACGGCAATTTAGCATAGGCAATCCACCTAACCTGCATATCTTTGGACTGTGGGAGGAAACCGGAGCACCCGAAGGAAACCCACGCACACACGGGGAGGACGTGCAGACTCCGCACAGACAGTGATCCAGTCGGGAACGGAACCTGGGACCCTGGAGCTGTGAAGCATTTATGATGCTACCGTACTTCCTCCTCGGTCGATTTAACTCTACCTGTTAGCAAGCACGACCCGGACTGAACTGTGGGTCTAAATGTATGTAAGACTGGCACATATTTCAGCAAGCATGAAGCTCTGTAAGAAAGTAAATGCATCTTACAGGGATGTGTCACAGTCTCAGGTATCTGCTTTGAAGTGTGAAATTTGTTATTGGAGGCAAGTCTACGACACAGAGAACGGGTTATCTGACTCACACATGTGGTTCATGGAAACCGAAAGGAGTTGTGGCCATGATTCCATCAGAGTCGGGGCTGTGGAGATGGGTGACGGTGAGGGGACGCCATTCTATAAATCCTGATAGATGTGACTGGAATCGTATTGTCAGGGAGACCATTGGATGCAGAATGGCCCTAAACACATGGACGGACTGACAGAAGCAGTTCAGAGGACTCATATGCAAGGTCAACGTCAGTTAAATCAAATCTACATGTCATTATCTACCCGAAAAAATAATCTCACGGAGCTAAATGTACTGCTACCCGCATAACCCAACAATCAGCAATCCCTCACAATCAGGATTCAAGGCTAACCTTCAGATATTCTCCCACACTATCTGAAGCATCCCACTGGTACAGCGCGAACACTCACTTTTCTCTGTCTGCACACCTCCGTGTTCTGGCAGACATATCTGCGAATCAAAGTAGAAGACATTTACAGACAAGCTGCAGTCTCTCTGAGAGGAAAATGTGGCCATGTACCGGAGAGGATCTGAACAAGATTCATATTAGACGAATTGTTCCCTCTGTTCATCTCTGCACATATCTTTCCTCAATTTTTCAATGTATTTGCATCATTTTCTGTTTTACTTACTATCAATTACACTATGATGTTCCTGCCTCCATGTGTCTCCCAAGGATAAAATGATCCACGATAGAATCGTCTCATCGTTGATGCAATGTTGCCTCATTTCAGGAGATTAGTCAGCTGAATTTTCATCGTGCTTGTCGGATACATTATTGCGCGTCTGAATTTTGTAATAAATAAATAAATCCTTGAATGAATGCCTGTCCTCTTGTTTTGGATTTTCAACAAGAAATAATCACACTGCGTCCACTGAGTTTTGTTCATTCCCCGTTATATTAAACCTCAAAATGCTTAGCCGCTCAAATACTTGTCGCTCAACTTTAACATATTTTGTAATCCTCTAGCCCAAACTATTCACAATATATATTAATGATCCTGATGTAGGGTCAGAAGGTACGAAAGCCAGCTTGATAGCAGGTGATGCTAAAATACGTGGGTTGGCATGTTGCAATGAGGAAATACATAATGTATATCCTCATTTAAAGATAAGTCAGGTGGACCAAACTTTGGCAGATGGAGGTTAATGTGGATATCCATTTTGGTTGGAAAATGAAAGATAACTTAACAACTACATGGAGAGATAATTCGGTGTTCTTTGTTGCAGAGGAGTCTGGGTGTACTCGTCCATGAATAACAGAAACCCCACATGCAGGTACAGCAGGTAAAAGGAAGGCAGGTGGAATGTTGTAGCTAAAGATTTAGAGTATAACTACAGAGAGCATCTCCTGATTGCTGAGACTGATCGTGAAGTGCTCTGTTCAGTTTGGTCCCATTTATTCAGCAGGGATATCGTTGTCCACTGTGTCTATTTTACTCCATTTTCCACTGCCAGTCTGTATCCCAGTCCCTCTGGTCAAAAACTTATTGTTTCTCTCCATAGATACTACGTCACACGCTTAATACTTACACGTTTTCTATTTCAGATTTTGAGCAGTTCTGAATTGTTCTGAAGATTGCACAATAATCGCCAACCCCCCCCCCCCCCCCCCACCCCCTTCTGAATGACAATGGCCATTGATGAAGCAGATGACGATGGTTTGGCACAGGACAGTACGCCGAGGAACTTTGGTAGTGACTCCCGGAGCTGAGATGTTTGATTTTCTCGTAATTGGCAGATTGGCATGAGGCTGCAAAAGAGAAGAGGGTGTGTCTGACACTGGGCGCTTGAGTCATTTGTATCCCTCTTCATATTTATGTGTGTGACTCCTATGCTTGTGTACTTGTGTGTCCCTGTGTGTTTGTCCCTGAAAGGCAGCTACACGGTTTTATTTAGATTCGTTTTAGACTGCAGAGCTGCAAGACAAGCAAGCGGCTGTATAAGAATCTTTCTGCAATCTAAAGCCTGTCTCAAGATTTTTTGTTTCAATTCAAAGTGACAACTGCTCTCAGTAGAGGATTTTAAGCGGAAATCTGTATTAAAAAATATATTTTGTCATACTGATGTTGCAAAGAAACATTAAGGGTTATTGATAGACTATTGGTTACTGTGGTGGTGATTGGTGCTGATAGTTGTTAAGATGTTTATTGTGGGTTCATAAAGTGTTAACTGGTTTCATAAATAAACATTGTTTTTTGTTTAAAAATACATTTTGCTCTCTGTTGCACCACACCTGTAAAGTGGGCACGTGTGATTTCCATAACCACAAAGTATTAAAAGTTGTGTGTCACGTGAACTCCAGGACACACTTTGGGGTTCCCTAAATCCTGGCCAATAGCACCACACCGTAACGGGATTCTCCTCTCCCCCAGCCGGTCAATGAGTTTCCCCATTGTGGCCATACCACGTCGTTGGTGAACCCGTGGACATGCATGCGCTGCAGGCGAATTGGAGGATATCGCCGAGAGAGAATCCCATTGTTTGTGATTGTGAGGCGTACAAATGAATTTTTATTTGATGTTATTATTGTTGTGTGGTCAGGAATTAGCAGGCTCTAATTGAAAGAAAAATAGTATTATAATTCTTGTCTGAACAATAATTAGAAACCGCCTGTGATATTGAAATTAACAATCCTTTGACAATCACAGTGAAAGATGAAATGAGATGGTTTTAGTTATTTTATGTGTTTAATGGACTGAAAACCACTTTGATATTTTCGATCAACATTGCACAAATAATAATTGGTTGTGTATTGTTCGTTGGAATTAAACATAATGAGATAATTACTTATTTAATTCAGCCTAACAATGAATGAACGAGATAATTGTTTATTCGACCAAATAATCAATTCAAGTTCATTCTTATTATTGGGATGAACAATGGTAACAGGTGACAAATCTTCGACATAAAATAATTAAATCATTCAAGTAAAAAGCACTAGATCCGTCATAATTTCACTAGTTTAACGATACTTAATGTTGGAACTGTTGTAATCATATATTAAAATATTCTAAGCCATTTTAACAGATAGATCTTACATATTGATTATTGGGTGTACTGATTAAAAGTTAGTTACTTTAACTCTTGGACAGAGAAATAATTTTCTCTTCGCTTTTATACGGAATCCAAGCAGTAGAAAATGTGTTTACCCTCAGGACCATCTCAACAAAACGGTTTTAGATATGTTTTAATTCAGAGTACCCAATTATTTTTTTCCAATTGAGGGTCAATTTAGAGTGGCCAATCCACCGAACCTGCACATGTTGGGAATTTGGGGGTGAGACCCATGGGGAGAATATGAAAACTCCACACGGAGAATGATCTAGGTCCTGGATTCGAAACCAGGTCCTCCGCGCCGCAAACCGAGTGCTAACCACTGCACCACGTGCTGCCCATTATCAATACAACTTGGATGGGATTCTCCGTCCCGCCAGCCACTTTTTCCGGCGATGCGCGCTCCGCTGGCAGCGGGATTCTATCCCCACCACCCCCCCCCCCCCCCAGTGTTGCCATCCCCACACTATCGGGAATATCATGGGCCTGAGTGTTCTGCTGGTAATGCAGAGTATCCCACCGATGGAGAATCCAGCACATCATGCGGGTTTCTGCGTCACGCCGCACACGTTTTCTGGTGCTGCGCACCCCCGCCGGCATCAGGATACTCCGTCCCGCCAGCCGGCCAAATGGGGCTGGATTCTCCAGAGCCCGGAGGCAACATCGAGGTCGGCGATCCGGCAAAGAACGGATACCGAAGCCGGAATTTGGTGCGGCGCGTGTTTGAGCGAGCGGGGCCGGTGATGGATATACCCTGGGGAAAGTGATATCTGTTGGTGATGATGAAAATAAATAAATATATAAATAATCTTTATTTGTAGAAATAAGCATACATTAACAACGCAATGGAAAGGACGGCATGTGGCGCAGTGGATAGCACTGGGAATGAGGGGCTGAGGTCCCAGCTTCAATCCCGACGCTGGGTCACCGTCCCTGGAGAGTTTGCACATTATCTACGTGTTTGCCTGAGTTTCACCCCCACAACCCAAAAATGTGCAGGTCAGGTAGATTGTCCAAGCTAAATTGCCCCTTAATTGAAAAAATATAATTGGGCACTCCATATTTATAAAAACAAACAATGCAATGAAGCAGGGCAGCACGGTAGTTCAGTGGTTAGCACAGCAGCCTCAGGGCACCGAGGTCCCAGGTTCGATCCAGCTCTGGGTCACTGTCTGTGTGGAGTTTGCACATTATCCCGGCGTTTGTGTGGGTTTCACGCCCATAATCCAAACGATGTACAGACAGGTGGGTTGGCCATGCTAAATTGCCCCTATATTGGAAAAAAAATGTCATTGGGTATTGTGAATTTATATTTTAAAAAACAATGCAATGGAATTACTGTGAAAACACGGTCATAGCCACATTCTGGTGTCTGTCCGGGTACACAGAGGAAGAATACTGAATGTCCAATTCACCTGACAGGCGGGTTTTAGGGCCGTGTGGGAGCAAAGCGGAGCACCCTGAGGAAACTCACGCAGACACGGGAGAACGTGCAGAATCCGCACAGTGATCCAAGAAGGGACGTGAACCTGGGATACTGGCGCTGTGAAGCCATAGTGCTGAACACTATGCTACCGTGCTGCCGGTGGAAGGTGGGGTGACATCTAACGGGGGAGGCTGTGGCTTGGGGAGGAGGGATTTCGGGGGCAGTGTGATGTGGTGATATCTGGGGATGGAGTGACGGATGGATGGGGACTGTCCGCAGAGGTTCACATCTAAGAAAGCGATTTAAAGAGGGTACCATATCCGTCGGTGGGGTGATTGATAATGGGGGGTGGTGCGTGATTTCGGAAGGGGGTTGATTTCCACGGGGCCGAGATGATATCTGGGGGGTTGATATCTGGTGAGGGGATGAATCTCGCTGGTGAAATCCTGGAGATTTGGGTGATATCCGGGGAATGATATCTATGGTGCTCATATTTGGGGACTGATATACAGGCGCGGGGGTGGAGGCAGTGATATTTAGTGGTGGGTGTTATCCTGTTGGGAGCGGTGATATCGAGGTTTGTGTGAAGGGGTTGATATCCGGGAATAGTGGCATCCGCTGTGGCTGGCTCGTTGATATCCAGGGGGTTATATCAGGAAGGGGTGTGCGGGCGATGCCTGGGTTTTGTTATCGGATGGGGTGGGTTATATCCGGGGGGTTGATATCGAGGTGGCTAATATCCGAAGGGGGTGATATTTGTGGGGTTGATGTTCTACAGTTCATATTCCAGGGATTGGGGGTTAATATCGGAGGGGGGATGTTATTTATGGTGGTTCACATTCGAGGGGTGTGATATTTAGAGGCGGTGATATTTCTGGGGGGGGTGGTTATATTCGATAGGAGGAATAATACTTGTGGGCCTGATATGGTGGGGGTGATATCCGGGGAGTGATATCAGTGGGTGGGTGATATCCGGGGAGTGATATCAGTCGGAAGGAGTGATATTGGGTAGGGGGTGATATCAAGGGGTGGGGTTAAATCCAATGTGTGATATCAGTGGAAGGGGGTAATATCGCGGAGTGGGTGATATCCCAGATGGGGTTCATATGGGGGAAGGGGTGATATGCGGGGGTTGTGGGGGGTGGGGCAGGGTATCGCTGCTGTTCGATTGAGACACAACAATCCCAAAGACCCCCAATGGGGTCGATGGGCAGAACAAGCCGTCACTGCGCCTGCACCACAACCATACCAGTACTCCGTGCGTTTCGGCGGCGGCCATCTTGCGTCGCCAAGGGAAACAGTTGACGGCCACCTTGTGGTGCCAGGGAAGAATCCAGGCGGCAATATTCAGATGCCAGGGTAGACGATGTCAGTCAGTCGGTGGTCGCACACTGCCTGCTGGGCTGGTTACCCTCCGCACATGCGCACGGGTAGATCTATGGGAACCGCTCCATTTTCTGAAGTGTTCTTACTCCCCTCCTCTGCCTCCAGACACTCGCTTAACTCTCGGTTCAGAAGCGTCAATTCTCCTTTCCTGAGATTTCGCCCTTTTACATTTTTTGTTCTTCCGGGCAGGCCCCGGATGTTCCCATCAACGGGAAGTTGACAGGAGGTGGCATTGGGAGGAGCAGTGACCGGTGGCAGGCAGGAGCAGACAGCGGCCTGTGCGGGCTGGGTGGGGAAACAGCAGCTAATGAGAAGTGTGTGGGATGTTGGCCTGAGTGTGTCTGTGTCTCTGTCTCTGCCATATTCTGCTGCACATTCTGCGGCACATTCTGCTGCACGGACTGTGTTTCTGTGTGATGCACAAACGCTAGGCTGATCGACCATGGGGGAG
The DNA here is from genome assembly GCF_902713615.1 of Scyliorhinus canicula. NCBI lineage: Eukaryota > Metazoa > Chordata > Chondrichthyes > Carcharhiniformes > Scyliorhinidae > Scyliorhinus > Scyliorhinus canicula. Next base: position 205,170 of record NW_024055504.1, read on the forward strand.
TCACAAACACCCAGCTCCTCACCCATGTGGGGAGGGACACTAATCCAGCAGATCGACCATCGAGGGAGGAGCACACACACGGATGATTGACCATGGGGGAAGCACACACACCCAGCTGATCGGCCATGGGCCGAGCATATGCACAGCTCATCGGCTGTGGGTGGAGACACTCACAAATAGTGATGACCATGGGGAAAATCACACAGAATCAGCTGATCGCCCTTGTGTGACTCACACAGAACCAGCTGATCGTCCATCCGGGTTTTGGCAGCAAAATAAAAAATTTTAAGAGTATTTTCATTGCCAAAAAATAATTGTTACTAAGAATACCCACCCCAATCGTGAGGTAGCGGGTTGAACTTTCCATAGGTAAGGACAAGGAGAGTCCACACAAAATAACTTAGATTCAATACGGTGTAAACACTTCACGGTCGATCCCTGCCGAGTTCCTCCCCAGTTGGCGCCTTACTGGTTGACCTTTTCTATAACGGCGAATAGAATCTCCCCACCCCCTCAAGATGTCAGGAGGGATTCGAAGGGTTTTTGGTCGGTTTATTGGAGGTTACGTGGAGTGCCGGCGTTGTGGCCGAGGTGGGCCATGGCAATGCCGCCCTTTCATTCGGAATGTTGGTGATTTAGATTTTTTATTGTTTTTAAAATGCCTGAAAAGGGAAATTGCTCTTTTTCAGCAACGTAAGTATGGATATTTTTTCAAAACCGGCAAATTACGTCTGTGTCAGTGGATTTATTTATACTGGGACCTTTTCTTGACCTTTCCACCACTGTGGCTGTTCTTCCTCCTCCTCTTCCCGGCCGCCAAATGCCGCTACATACCCGCATGCGACGCCTGCTGCTACTCCCGGTGTCACTTCTTGGCCCCGAACGCCTCACTCTGCCTCCCACTCAATCAAAATCCAAGATGGCCGTTGGACGGCCCTAATGGTAACATAAGATGGCCGCCGACAGACTCTCCTGGTAAGACAGGATCGCAAATCAGGATGGGGCTGGCTGTTGGTGGGATGTTTTACCGACTCTGGTTGGGGATGGGGGGGGGGGGGGGGGAGAGAGAGAGAGAGGATGCTTGGCCGGGTTTTCCTCTCAGTGTTTAATGAATTGAAGAATCGGACTAAAATGAAATTTAAGAACATTATTCAACTGCTGTCTGAACTGAGTCTGTGTCACGGCGTACATAGCAGTGTTTGTGCAGCAACTCAGGAGCTGCAACATGAATCCCAATTCCATAACATAAGGATCTAACCACACAGAAATATACCCAAGATACCGCATCCGATAACATACAGAATAAACCATTGACGTTGACCATAACAGGATGAAATTGGCCGAGATAATAAACAGTAAAATTATGGATTTCATCCGACTCTCCATCTCTGGGTCTCTGGGACACTCCCCACTGCTGTGAGCCCGGAGTCTCCTGCGGGCCTGCTGCTCACCACAATGTGTCTGACGGTGAGAACATTGAGCAGCAGAATCAGGGCAAATGGAACAGTCGGGGTTAGAATGTGGTGGAGGAACTCGATTATTGACCAGACCGGAGAATACTGAACATCTTTTGTAACATAACAGAACCAGGGGATGTTCATCAGCATATACTGACCTCTAAACATAAAATACCAGGAAATGTTCTTCAAACAGCTCAGTACAGTTACTGTTCCCAGAACCACAGCCGCTATTTTCTCGCTGCAATATTTACATTTCAGCTTCGGGCAACAAATGGCCACAAATCGATCAAAGGTGAAAGTGACGGTGAACCAGACAGAACAGTCAGTGGCTGCATAAAGCAGGACAGCGTGGATATTACACACGGGGATCGACTGCAGGAAATCAAACTGTTCCATGAAAACAATGGGAATGTGTCTCAATATCAGATCGAGAATAACGACCAGTAGGTCCCCCACTGCCATGGCCACCAGGTAACAAGTCACACAGTTGGACAGCCCACAGTTTTTTCTATTCAGGATCAAAATTGTGATGAGGTTTACTGAAAGGAACAGAAATACACAATGAAGTTAAACATCGGTCTCGGAGTGATATTATGAGTTTGAATGAGGTGGTGTTGACAAAGACAAGCAAATACACGGATTCACAGACATACAGATACGTAAACACACACAATCACAGACACAGAGAGACGAACACAAACACTCACAGACACAGAGGCACAAATATACACATACACAGATACAAACACTCACATACACACAGCGATACATGTACACACATATGCACACAGCGATACAAATACGCACTCACAGACACAGAGACATAAATACACCCAGACACATACCTGTACCACAATCACATCTACCCACACCCACCCACACACACGAACCCACACAACCAAACGCACACACACGCGATCACTCATACACCATCACACCGACAAGCACCCACCCACAAACACGCACCAACTGACACATTACCCACACAAAAATAACAATGCACTGAGAGCTCCACAAACATCCTAATATTTACCCACACACACAAAATCACACAGCACCCGCATACACACAAAGTGCACACACATACACACCCACACACTCACAGACATACTCCCACACTCACACTTTCAGGCAGACCCACATACATTCACACGTAAGCACCCCGCTACAAACACACATGCACACACAAACACGCACACACGCTCACACACATACTCAGACACATCCACATACAAAGCAACACGCACACGCATAAATTACACACACACACACACACACACACCACAAACCGCGCACACACTCTCACCCATTTAGACTCACACGCACACACCTGCTCGCACAAACTCTCAGAGCCACACATGCGAAAACACACACATACAAACTCCGACACACATCCTCACACATATAGATACACAAAGTTGTGCGGGCGCACACCCTCACACAAACACCCACCCCACAAGCAAAGACACACATACACAACGACACATACACAGACACAGGCGCACACCCGTGTCCACACATACCTACACACACACATACCTATGCACTCATACTCAACAACACACAAATATGCAACGACATATATACACACACGCACATTGATCACACACTCAGACACACACATACACATTCACAGACAACCCCACATACAGACATACGGACACACAAACGCGCACCCACATCCACACACAGCCATGCACTCTCCAAACTCGCAACCACTTCCACACACACACACACACTCACACGTGTTTTCACTATCACACAATACATTCTCCCACACACACGCAAAAACATAACCCACGTAGACACCCCTCCCCTCAAGCACATACAGACACACACAGACACCTAGTCACACTGATCTGCACTCATCCGCACACATTCACCGGAACACATACACAGTGGCACCATATATAGGCACAGTCAAGTGCACACGCTCGCACACGTATTCACCCACACACATCCACACTGACTCACACTCTCACACAATAACACACATACTCACAACCAAACACCTACTTACTCCCACAGGCACTCACAAACTCATTCGCACAGGCACACACACAAACTCAGGCACACGATTACAGACACACTCACATATGGCCACTCATAGAACATTGAACTTAGAACATTACAGCGCAGTACAGGCCCTTCGGCCCACGATGTTGCACCATCCTGGGAAACCCCTCTGAATTCCCGCTACACTATTCCCTTATCGTCCATATGCCTATCCAATGACCATTTGAAAGTGTTTAGTGTTGGCGAGTCCACTACTGTTGCAGGCAGGGAGGCAGAGCAGGGCAGGGACTCACACAAAGTCGCGCACACACATGCTGGCTTGTACACTGACGTACACACACAGATCCACGTACGTTCACACACTCATGCACCACCATGCACACAGTTACACACCCACAAACCCACATACAACCCCACAAAACCACATTCACCCTCACAAAAATCGCTCTCACGCCCCCACAGGCAAACACAGATACGCACAATTGCACACTCAGACACACATTTTCACACATATCTACTCACACGCAGGGACATATAAACACACCCAAAGCTCACATATATACAATTATATCCCCACACGCCCACAAACAACAACTCTCACATACTGCCACACTCAAGTTCACTCATATACCCACGCATACACGCACACACCCTGGCCCATATACACGGACACTGAACCACACATACACACACACACACACATATATACATTCACAGAAATGCACACACATACACACCGGGACCACATCCATACACACACACTCACAGTTACCTACACACCCACACACATACACTGACACACCCACAAATATACACACAAACTCACTCACAAAAAGGACCACATAAAAAGTTGTACACATACCCTCACACCCACACAGACACACATCCACACACACACAAACTAACCACAAATAACGAAGGCACACCTATACACGCACACACAAGCACTCCCCTACATACGTAACCACATACAAACACATTCGCTTACACCACCCCCCCCCCCGTCCCCCACCCAACACACACATACACACACGTTCCATGTCGCAGGAATGAATGTCCAACAGCCATGATCGGCTTTCAGAATATCGGCCATACAGCGCATGCCTCAGCATTGCGGAGGTTCGGAACGCAGACGGTCAGAGCGCTTCCTTGTGACGTAACGGTGCTGATCAAAGAGGAAATTATTTAAGAAATAATTGGAGCCTTTTCTTCAGAAGTGGCGGCAGGCCATGTGCTCAGGGGGCCAGAAAGATTCCTCCATTTTGCAATTGGAAACAGTGCTGGTGTGTGCTCTTGTAAAGGGATCTGACATTGTTGGGATTACGGAGACATGGCGCCCAGTTTACCTGGATGGGAAATAAACTTTGAGGGTTGTTCAGTGCTTAGGAATGATAGTCAGAAAGGATAAACAAGAATTTGAGTAAAAGCTGAAATCAGGAACAGATCAGTACACGATGGTTTCCTGAGTAATGAGTTTATCAATGGTGCCAATTCAAATCAGGATGCAAAGCCCATGTGTGCTATATGAGAGATCTACTGGCAAATGAAATACTAAAACGCTCAAAATTCAAAGGTCCCTGCTGCCTCACGGCACTGAGGTCCCAGGTTCGATCCCGGCTCTGGGTCACTGTCTGTGTGGAGTTTGCACATTATCCCCGTGTCTGCGTGGGTTTCGCCCCCACAACCCAAAGATGTGCAGGGTAGGTCAATTGGCCACATTAAATTGCCCCTTAATTGGAGAAAATGAATTGGGTACTCTAAATTTATTTTTTAAAAATTCAAAGGTAATCGATGAATAAGCATAACAAGTTGGAGGTCAAAGATTCTTTCAAAGGATTCAGCGAGAAGTTAAATAATCAGCTTATATCGTCAGAAGAAATTTTATATTGAATGACAAAGCAAGTGAGATTGTGAGGACCAAGAAGGCCCCTGTCACAGTAAAGGTAAGAAAACATGCTGGGGTCACGCAAGTCGGCCAGCGTGGGTCCTGAGGATAGCCAGTTGGCAAAAATCGGTGCTGGGCAAAAAATATTGAAAAACATTCCTCCAGACCAGGCGTCTTCCTCCAAATAATAACAAGTGCGGGATAAGGAACGATCAAAGGAGCAACCTTAAAGTTTTTTTTTACCTAATCATGCAGAGCCTTCTAATCAAATGGATGAATTAGTTCTAAATGGGTCCGACATAGTTGGGATTACGGAGACCTGGCTCCGAGTTGACCTGGATGGACAATAAACTTTGAGGGTGATTCAGTGTTTAGGAAGGATAGACAGAAATGAAAATATGGCGAAGTTTCAATGTTGATGAAGGAAGATATTTATACAATATAGAAACACATTACGACCAGTGGTGTAGAATCTGTATGGGTGGTGGTAAGTAACATAAAGTGGCGAGAAACATGTTTGCGATGTTAGACAGACCTAAACTGCAGTGGGAAATTTTGGGAATACCATTCGGCAAGAAATCAGAGACAGATGTGATAAAGGAACCTATGTTAGTATAGGTGACTTTAATTTGAATTCAGATTTGATTGCTCAAAATAGTGACAGTATAATAGAGGATGAATTACTTGTGTGTATAATGGATGGTTTTTCGGACCAGTATATTCAGGGACCAAAAAGGAAACAGGCCATCTTGGATTGGGTGTTGCGCAATCGGAAAGGGTTAGCTGGAAATGAGGTTGTGAGAGAATCCTTGGGGTTAGTGACCATAACGTGTGTGAATTTTTAATCAAGGTGAATATTGAGGTCCAAGGACCTGAATCTCAACAGAGGTAACAGTGATTGTATAAGACATAACGGATTGGGAAACATTACTGGACGGAAGAACATTGGATAGGCAACAGCAGGCATTCAGGGAACGAATAGGTGAACTTCAAACATTGTTTATTTCTCTTTGGGGCAAGAGTAGAAAGGGATCTGCGTCCAAACCAGGGCTCATGATTGAAATTAAAGAAAGTTTTAACTCAAAGCAGAGGCAATTAGCAAGAAAAAGCAATCAAGATGAGGATTGAGAACAGTTTAAAATTCAGCAATGGCAGACCACGGTATTGAGAAGAGAAGGGAGTAAATTATTGAAACTAAACAACTGTGGAACACAGAAAATACTTGTGAAAGTGTCTACATGTATGTAAAGAAGAAAAAATGTATAAACAAATGTGACACCTCACAGTCAGAAATAGGGGAATTCATTACGGGGAAGAGACGGCTGAGGAGCTAAATTCGTTGTTTGCTTCTGTCTTCACAGCGAAAACTATGAATAATGTACCGGATGTTCTGAAAACAGTGGCTTCTGTGAGGAGCTCAAGAAAATTAGAATTACTAAAGAAATGGGGTGGGATTCCCCGCTGGCCGACGACGGAATTGGGAACCGCGAATGGGAGGAGAATCCTTTCGATGCTGAAATCGTTGCCAGCGCTGGTCTGATGCCAAATTGCAATACACTGTTGCCTTGAGGGTGGCGCCAATGTATCACGCGGCCCACCCAAGGACAACGGCCGCTAGAGTGGTCACGTACCACTGTCATACGAAGCGCCAGAAGATGGTACCCCTGGATATAGGGACAGGCGACAATGGCAGAGCCCTTCATTATGTCAGATACCGATGGTCCCGGGTTGCGGAGAGGACGGAGAAGGAGAATATTCGGGGCATGTTTGTAGTGCCAGCTGGCGTTACCATGTTGTCCATTGCACCTGGTTGGGCACGGTGGTACGCACCATCCTAACATGTCGGCCTTTCGCCCTCTGCAGACAATTGATATTGGAATTCAACCAGCAATGGTGGCCTTCCTGCTATTTGCCGCCGTGGGAAGTTTCCTGCACCTGTACGAGATGGAGCTGCCAGAGAAGGATGCTGCAGCAGCAGAGAGGCCAGCAGAGGAACAGGAGGCAGCATCTCAGGATGGAGTTCCAACCGCCCATCAGGTCGAGGAAGAGTAACCAAGGAGGGAACGAAGGAGGCATCTTCTGTATGGGAAGCGCCTGTCGTTCGAGGACCTCTGGGGATGGGTATGCCGGCGAAGATTCCAGAGACAGTGAAACATTACTGCCAGATTATGGTGCACCTGGTACCGCGGGCATCTGGGCCAGGACACAATTCCCAGTGACTGTAAAGGTGACGGTCGCCGTCAACATTCATGCCACAGAGTTCTTCCTGGATCCAAGTGGGGTGTTGTCTGTGATTTCACAAAGCTCAATACAGAAGTGCATCTGCGCCATCATGGAACCCGTATTTCCCAGTCTTAACATTACATCCATTTCAATGTTGACCGAGCCTAACATGATACCTGGGCAGCAGGATTCAGTGCCATCATAAAGATGCCCGGGTCTCCCGGGTGATCAAAATGATGCATGTCCCCATAAGAGCAATGCAGATGACAGCCGCTCGACAAAATGTGAAAGTGGTTCAACTCGATGAACGTCCAGCTGATATGTAACAGTATGAAGTGTATCATATACATCTTCACCCGATACTCGGACAATTTGCACCAATACCCGGGCAGTATGCACGGATACCCGGGCACTGTGCACCGATACCCGTCAGTGGGCACCGGGAACGTGGCAATGTGCACTGATACCCAGGCAGTGTGACGACACCCTGGCCATGCACATGATATCCGGGCCGTGCACACCGATACACAGGCAGGGTGTGCCGATACCATGGCAGGGTGTGCCGATACCCGGGCATTGTGCACCGATACCCTGGCACAGTGCACCGATACCCTGGCCCTGTGCGCCGATACCCGGGCAGTGGACACCGATACCCGGGCAGTGGGCACCGCTACTTGGGCAGTGCGCACTGATAGTCGGGCACTGTGCACCGATACACGGGCAGTTTGCACCGATACCCGGGCAGTGGGCACCGATACCCAGGCATTGCGCACTGATAGCCGGGCAGTGGGGGACCGATACCCGGGCAGTGGGCACCGATATCCGGGCAGTGCGCACTGATAGCCGGGTAGGGTGCACCGATACCCGGGCAGTGGGCACCGATACCTGGGCAGTGCGCACTGATAGCCAGGCAGGGTGCACCGATACACGGGCAGTTCGCACCGATACACGGGCAGTGTGCCCCGATAGCCGGGAATTGTGCACCGATACCCGGGCAGTGTGCCCCGATACACAGACAGTGTGCACCGATACCCGGGGAGTGTGCAACGATACACGGACAGTGTGCCCCGATAGCCGGGCAGTGTGCCCCGATACCCAGGCACTGCACCGATACCCGGGCAGCGTGCCCCGATACCTGGGCAGTGTGCACCGATATCCAGGCAGTGTGCCCCGATACCCAGGCAGTGTGCACCGATACCCAGGCAGTGTGCACCGATACCCAGGCAGTGTGTACCGATACCCGGGCAGTGTGCATCGATACACGGCACAGTGCACCGATACCCAGACAGTGTGCCCCGACACCCGGGCAGTGTGCCCCGATAGCCAGGCAGTGTGCACCGATATACGGCAGTGTGCCCCGATACCCAGGCAGTGTGCACCGGGAGCGGGGCAATGTGCACCGATATCCGGGCAGTGTGACAATACCCTGGCCGTGCACATGATATCTGGGATGTGCACACCGATATACAAGCAGGGTGTGCCGATACCCGGGCAATGTGCACCGATACCCGGGCAGTGGGCACCAAGCGCGGGGCATGTGCACCGATACCCGGGCAGTATGACAATACCCTGGTCGTGCACACGATATCCGGGCCGTGCACACCGATACACATGTCGGGTGTGCCAATACACGGACGGTATGTGCCAATACCCTTGATGTATGCACGGATACCCGGGCACTGTGCACGGATACCCGGGCTGTGGGGATGATACCCAGGCACTGTGCACTGATACCCGGGCACTGTGCATGGATATCCGGGCGGTGTGCCCCGATACTCAGGCACTGTGCACCGATACCCGGGCTTTGTGCACCGATACCAGGAAGTGTGCATCGATACCCGGGCACTGTGTACCGATACCCGGCAGTGGGCTCCGATACTCACGCAGTGCGCACCGATACCCGGGCATTGTGCACCGATACCCTGGCACAGTGCACCGATACCCTGGCCCTGTGCGCCGATACCCGGGCAGTGGACACCGATACCCGGGCAGTGGGCACCGCTACTTGGGCAGTGCGCACTGATAGTCGGGCACTGTGCACCGATACACGGGCAGTTTGCACCGATACCCGGGCAGTGGGCACCGATACCCAGGCATTGCGCACTGATAGCCGGGCAGTGGGGACCGATACCCGGGCAGTGGGCACCGATATCCGGGCAGTGCGCACTGATAGCCGGGTAGGGTGCACCGATACCCGGGCAGTGGGCACCGATACCTGGGCAGTGCGCACTGATAGCCAGGCAGGGTGCACCGATACACGGGCAGTTCGCACCGATACACGGGCAGTGTGCCCCGATAGCCGGGAATTGTGCACCGATACCCGGGCAGTGTGCCCCGATACACAGACAGTGTGCACCGATACCCGGGGAGTGTGCAACGATACACGGACAGTGTGCCCCGATAGCCGGGCAGTGTGCCCCGATACCCAGGCACTGCACCGATACCCGGGCAGCGTGCCCCGATACCTGGGCAGTGTGCACCGATATCCAGGCAGTGTGCCCCGATACCCAGGCAGTGTGCACCGATACCCAGGCAGTGTGCACCGATACCCAGGCAGTGTGTACCGATACCCGGGCAGTGTGCATCGATACACGGCACAGTGCACCGATACCCAGACAGTGTGCCCCGACACCCGGGCAGTGTGCCCCGATAGCCAGGCAGTGTGCACCGATATACGGCAGTGTGCCCCGATACCCAGGCAGTGTGCACCGGGAGCGGGGCAATGTGCACCGATATCCGGGCAGTGTGACAATACCCTGGCCGTGCACATGATATCTGGGATGTGCACACCGATATACAAGCAGGGTGTGCCGATACCCGGGCAATGTGCACCGATACCCGGGCAGTGGGCACCAAGCGCGGGGCATGTGCACCGATACCCGGGCAGTATGACAATACCCTGGTCGTGCACACGATATCCGGGCCGTGCACACCGATACACATGTCGGGTGTGCCAATACACGGACGGTATGTGCCAATACCCTTGATGTATGCACGGATACCCGGGCACTGTGCACGGATACCCGGGCTGTGGGGACGATACCCAGGCACTGTGCACTGATACCCGGGCACTGTGCATGGATATCCGGGCGGTGTGCCCCGATACTCAGGCACTGTGCACCGATACCCGGGCTTTGTGCACCGATACCAGGAAGTGTGCATCGATACCCGGGCACTGTGCACCGATACCCGGCAGTGGGCTCCGATACTCACGCAGTGCGCACCGATATCCGGGCACTGTGCACCGATACCCGGGCAATGGCCACCAATACCCGGGCAGTGTGCATGGATACCCGGGCAGTGTGCATGGATACCCGGGCACTGTGCACCGATACCCGGGCAAGGTGCACCAATACCCGGGCAGTGTGCACCGAGACCTGGGCAGTGGGCTCCGATACCCACGCACGGTGCACCGATACCTGGACAGTGGGCACCAATACCCGGGCAGTGTGCACCGATACACGGGCAGTGGGCTCCGATACCCGGGCAGTGGGCACCGAAGCTGGCCAGTGTCCACAGATACCCGGGCAGCACGTTAGGATTGTGGATAGCACAATGGATTCACAGCTCTAGAATCCAAGGTTCGATTCCGGCTTTGGTCACTTTCTGTGCGGAGTCTACATATCCTCCCTGTGTGTGTGTGGGTTTCCTCCGGGTGCTCCGGTTTCCTCCCACAGTCCAAAAAATGTGCAGGTTAGGTGGAGTGGCCGTGATAAATTGCCCTTAGTGTTGGGTGGGGGTTACTGTGTTATGGGGATAGGGTGGAGTTGTTGACCTTGGGTAGGGTGCTCTTTCCAAGAGCCGGTGCAGACTAGATGGGGTGAATGGCCTCCTTCTGCACTGTAAATTCTATGATGATGCCCGTACAGCGTGCACCGATACCCGGGCAGTGTGCACAGATAATGGGCAGTCGGCACCCTATACCCGGGCAGTATATAACCGATGCCCCTGCGATGTGTACTGAAAACTAGGCAGTGTGGACTGTTTCCCCGGCAGTTTGCACAGTTATCCGGGCAGTGTGCACCGATACCCAGGCAGTGTGCACCTATACCAGAGAAGTGGGCATCGATACTCGGGCAGTGTGCTTCCGTAACCGGACAGAGTGTTGCGATACCTGGCAGTGTACACCGATATCCGTCCAGTGTGCACTTATACGCGGGAAGTGTGCACCGATTCCAGCGCAGTGTGCACTGATAGCCAGGCAGTGTGCACCCTTGCCCTGGCAGTGTGCACTGATATCCAGGCAGTGTGCACCTATACCCGAGAACTGGGCATCGATACCCGGGCAGTGTGAAACCGACTCACGGGCAGTGTGCAGCAATACATGGGTAGTATGCACCGATGCCCGGGCAGTGTGCACGGCGCATTCATCCAGTCACATGACGCTTCCTTGCCTCTGCGAGACGCCCCTTACCCAGCTAGCGTGTTGGTTCTTGGGGACAGGCTTTAACCACTGCTGTTGTGGCTGCTGGAGCCTATTCGCAGTCCACAGACCGACATCAAGACCGCTACAATAATACACATGCTGTGACCAGGTTCGTAATCGAGTGGTGCCTCCTATTCCTGAAGATACGATTTTGTGCCTGGACAGCTCTGGAAGGGGTCTCCAGCTTGGCACTGAGGGGGTCGCCTCTATCGTTGTGGTATTCTGCATCCTCCACAAAATATGGCACAGCGGCATCGACTTCTGGGACTGCGCCATCTCCGTCTGAGACTTTGCCACATCATGCTTGACAAATCTAGAAAAATTGTTTGCAGATGAAACTAGTAGAGTTGACCGTAGAATCGGTAGATGTTGCTCATTTCGACTTGTAGAACACATTGGACAATGTCTCTCGTCGCAGATTAATATGAAAAGTTAATGCGCAGGGGATTATGGGCAGTCTTGAGATGAAGAGAAAAGTTGGAATAAATGGATATTTTTTTCTTACTGGCAGCATGTGACTGGTGGAGTACAGCAGGTACCTGTGCTCGAAACCCAACTGTTCACGTTATATATGAATGATTTGGACGAGGAAACAAAAGGTACATCTCCAAATTTGCAGTTGATGCACAATCGGAGGGATGGTGAGCTTTGAGTAGGATGCAGAGATGGTCTAGCGGGATATGGACAGGCTGAGTGAATGAAATGAAATGAATGAAAATCGCTTATTGTCACGAGTAAGCTTCAATGAAGTTACTGTGAAACGCCCCTAGTCGCCACATTCCCGCGCCTGTCCGGGGAGGCTGGTACGTGAATCTAACTGTGCTGCTGGTCTGCTTGGTCTGCTTTAAAAGACAGATTTAGCCTGGTGAGCTAAACCAGCCGTAAACCAGAACGGGCACATACATGACAAATGCTGCATTATGTGCATCAATATGAGGTTATCCGTTTCGGCAGCAAATGTCGGAAGGCAGATTATAATTTGGTATTATAAATTTAGAGAGGTTGATAGCTAAAGAGACCTTGGTATCGTCACGTATCAGCCGCTGAAAGTAAGCGCGCAGTTGCAGCAGGCAGTACAAAATCCTCTCATTCCGAGCGGATTTGAATATGGGAATACAGATGTTTTACTGCAAATGTACGAGGCGTTAGTGAGGCCACAAATGGAGTATTGTGTGCAGTTTTGGTGTCTTTATCTGAGTAAGGGTGTTGTAATTAAAGAGGAAGTGCAGGGAAGGTTCCCAGGATTGCATAGGAACGTCATTCTGATAGTGTGGTGACGGGAATGGTGCGCAATATTTCAAAGGTGGCAGTACCAAGGTTCTTTGCAACTGTAGCATGACTTGCCAGTTTTTATGCTCGATGCTCCGACCTATGAAGGCAAGCATTCCGCATGATTTCTTGACTATGTTGTAAACTTGTGGTGCCACTCTCAAATATCTGTGGGTCTGCACGCTCAGAGCTGTCTGACGTTCTATATTCTTAAATGGTTTGCCATATCCGATATATTTCCCCCCTTATGTGATACCGACCACATGAGGCTCCCCCATGTGATACCGACCACATGAGGTATTACCTCACATTTGTTTGGATTGAATTCAATTCATCATTTATCTGCCCAAGTCTCCAAACAATTTATGTCCTGCTGTAAACTGTGACAATCCGCAAAACTCTCTGCCGCTCCACCAAACTTGGTGTTTTCCACGAACTTCCTCATCAGAAGGCTACATTTTCCTCCAAATGGTTCATGATTACTACAAAGAACAGAGACACAAGCACAGATCCCTGTGGAATACGAGTGATCACAACCTTCCATTGAGAAAAAACACCCTTCTACTGCTTCCGTTTGCCTTCTGTGACCGAGTCAGTTCTTGATCCATCTTACCTGAGCTCACCTGAAATCCCGGGTGACTTCACCTTTTGTAATAATCGGCCATGAGGCACCTTGTCAAAGGTTTTACTGAAGTACATGTAAACCACATTTACCGCCCTCCCCTCATCAATTATTTTTGTCACCTCCTCAAACAACTCAATCAAGTTCGTGAGACACGATCTCTCCTTCACAAAACAATGCTGCCTACAGCTAATAAGGAGTTGTACAGGAGTTTCCTAGTGCACACCCTGGTAAAGGAGAAGGAGACATGTCAGTTAAAGTTGGAGAGAGTTTACAATATATTTTCCTTTAGCCCACATTGGATACCTGGCAGAATTGTAGTGATGTCCGGTTCATTCTGATACACACTGGGCTGGGCACACTGGGCTGGGCACACTGGGCTGGGCACACTGGGCTGGGCACACTGGGCTGGGCACACTGGGCTGGGCACACTGGGCTGGGCACACTGGGCTGGGCACACTGGGCTGGGCACACTGGGCTGGGCACACTGGGATGAATCGCTGGCTTTTAAAGCAAGCAAAGGCTTGCCAGCAGCACGGTTGAATTTCCGCACCAGCCTCTCCGAACAGGAGCCGGAATGTGGAGATTCGGGACTTTTCACCGCAACTTTATTGAAGCCTACTCTTGACAATAAGCGTTTTTCATTTTAACTTTTCATTTCGTTTCATTTCATTTCATGGCAGACGGGTGAGGAAGTATGTTGACCATTTAAGGAGCTGAGAGGTCAGACAACCAATGGCTGAATAGTTGAAACCAGCTGGCATCACCAGTGCCCCCGCAGCAGATTCAAAACCGAGGGAACCCGGAGCGTTCCGTAGAGAACTCACTGATGACACCTGAGGGAGCTGGAGACGTGTTTCAAACAGTGACAACAGCATTATAAAGAGAATTTGACGATCTCTCAAATTTGGTAGAATTCCGACGAGATCGAAACCTCGAGGCAACATCCTGCTGGTGAGAATAACACTATCCCATTGGTGGAGGCGCCGGATGGGGCCGAAGGCGATCCACCAGATTAATACTTTAATGGTCTGTTCTGAGCTGTCACGTTTTAAATGTCTGCAGCTTTTCTTGTACATAGTTGATTCAAAATGACTCAAGTTGCGTATATGTCACAGGCGGAAGTAAGGGGAAGAATCTCATAGCTTGACTCTTTCAGGGGTGACGCATGTGGTGCGCGTTACCCGTTCCGGGCCTATCGTGTTTGGGCGTGTGATCCCGACTCATAGGGATAAGCCCTGGGAGCAGGAGACATGCAGTGTGGCCCCGGGAGCCTCCAAATAAAAAGCTGTTTCAGAGCCCTCTGTGACTGTATATAGTTAACCATTTAATCATCCTCAACAAATCCCTCTCTTGTTACACAACATGCATCTGAGTGTTTCCTCAAACCACCACAGTTTAATGGTCACCATTACTGAGACGGGCAATTTCGGAAACAGAAAAGGTAAATGGGAATGTGACGTTAAAAGACACTGGCAGGACCATACACCCGCCCCCTGGTGTTAGGTTCCAGGTCGTGTTGAAGGAGGTGACACAGTTCTGTAACCAGCTCCGTGTTGAATCAGATTTGCCTCACACTCTGCTCCTGGGTGAGGAGTAGGTTGGTAAAATGTCCTTGTAAGTCCCCAGGATGGCAGGACAGTGACACTTGGTTTTCTGTCTTTACAGCCTTCCTCCTATCTGCAGCGTCTGCTACATTTGTTGGTCACGTTACAGCCCCAGATTCACAGTAACTGCAGTCCCCAGCCCTCGTCCAGAGCTGGGTTAACAAATCCTCTGTCCTTCCTGAATTTCCACAGAACCCCATTTTCATCACCTCTACCAAACAACCAACAGAACAGGACAAGTAATGACAATTAACTCATTTCGACATTCATTAGAAATGGACATGGAAATGTTCTAATTTGATTGCGTGCGACTGGGTAATTTCAATCACTGAATGAGAATACAGGTAGTGAGATGCTGCCTGACTGGCAATCATTGCAGAGCAGTGAGCACAGGGAGAATACACGACTGGGTTACGGTGGAAGTTACGATATGCACAGTAGACTTGTGGATGATCTGTGCTTCATGAAGGTTATCATGAATTATGTGACTAGAATATAATTGAAATAGTCGATTCTGGATTTAACAGATACAGCTGATGGTCTATTCTGCAGCTGAGATGAGGCAGAGATAGTGATGGCAAGTGGGACGAATTGATAATGGAGAAAACGTGTCGATATAAATTATTTTACTGCCAAATGGGGTGGTGGTAAGTCTGAACAGCATCCGATATCAAATAAGGATCGGAGAGGAGCCACTATATAGGGAATAACATCAGTTACTGGAATCCGTATTGGCATTTATAGCTAAAGGAACAGTGCTTAAAAGTTAGCAGTTGTTATTAGAAAGATTCAGGACATTGCATGAGAAGACCGCACCTGGAGTATTGTGCAAAGTTTTGACCACCTTATTTGAGGAAAGGTGTACTGGCATTAGAAGCAGTTCAGAGGAAGTTCACTAGATTGACCCCAGAGATAAGGGGTTTATGAAGAGAGTGTGAACAGTTTCGGTCTTTACTGTCTCGAGTTTAGAAGAATGAGTGGAGATCGATTTGGGGTTTAAACGATGATAAAATGTTTGGTTAAAATGGATGTGGAGCGGATGCTTTCTCTTGTGGGACATTCTAGAACGAGCGGTCATAATCTTCGGGAACTGACAGCATAGCTAATAGGTCAGGAAAAATAACTTCTCCAAAAGGGAGGCGGATCTGTGGAATTCGTTACCCCAGAGTGCGGTGGAAGCCGAGAAGGTGAATACATCTACGGAGAAGATAGATAGATTTTGAATTGCTAATGTATTGAGGGATATACAGAATGAGAAGGACGGTGGCGTGAGGCCGAGGATGAGATCATCCACGTTCCAATGGCGGAACAGACACGTTTGGCCAAATGGCCTCATTCTGCTCCATTATGTCATGAACGCCCGAGATTATGAACTGAGGAACGTGGATTCAGTTTTCCAAGACGTAAATGACCAGAGCAATAATTCACTTAAAGTGGTTTGCACAATAAATAACTGGGCAGGGAAACTTACCAGGGATACCAACAACAGCCAGGAGAGGATAAAAACCCACTTGAATTATCAGAAGTACGCCGTAGAACTGCCATCGTAAAGAATTGGAAGAAATGTAATAAAGACCCCAGGAGAAACCCCTGTCCATTGCCGTAAAGTTCCGATCGATTGTTCTCAGTTTACGATCCATTGCAACGTCGCGATCGATTGTTCTTAGATTCTGATTCCCCCTCTGGTTCTCTCTGTTGCCTTTGATCTCTGCCTGTGTTGGAGTTGATGCTCCCGCTGACAGTTTGTGATAACTCATTGAAATGGATCTTTATTAATAGAAGAGGGAAACCCTCCAGTGACACAATTAGGATCCACCCAGACTGACATTAATTACACTCACTGAACAAACAGGTTCCATTAACCCTTTTAAATCTCACATTTTATGGCACAACCAGGCATGCATTGGCTGAATGAAAAGAGACTGAGGATTGGCATGCTGGAAATGATGGGAACACAGACCGTTATATTAAACCTTCATTGATATTGTGCAGTTCCAGGGGACTGGAGGGTTATCAATATACCATCCTTTGGTAAAAGGAGATGCAGATGAAGACTGGCGTTACAGAGCAGCCAGTAAAATGTTATTCACGGCGAAATTTCTAGAGCTCAGAATGGACAACAGGAAAATTGTTTCTTAGCGAGGAAATGGTGCTATGAGTGGCGGAAGAACGATAGAATAGTGTTTAGAGCAATTTCTTCACAGCTCCAGCGTCCCCGGTTCGATTCCCGGCTTGGGTCACTGTCTGCGCGGATTCTGCACGTTCTCCCAGTGGGTGCGTGGGTTTCCGCCGATTACTCCGGTTTCCTCCTTCAGTCTAAAGATGTGCAGGCTAGGTCGATAGGCCATGCTAAATTGTCCTTAGTGTCTAAAAATGGTCTGAGTGTTGGGTGGGGTTACTGGGTAATGGGTAGAGGTGTGGGCTAGGGTAGGGTGTTCTTTCCATGAGCCGGTGCAGACCAGATGGGCCGCATGGCCTCCTTCTGCAGTGTGCCTTATGTGAGAAGCTGTTCTTCGTGGAAAATCACATCGCATGTCCTTATTGCAGTTGTTTTTCAAGATAACTGGAGTATTAGTGAGGGAACTGATGTGAATTTATGTGTTGGAACATATTGTGATCAAATATCATTTATTGGATTTGTTATCGAGTCCAAAACCGTGGATAAAGTGTTTGTGACAGTTTAATGTGATATTGGCGATGAAACAGAAAGCAGTGAGAAGCGGTGAAGGATAGTTAATCAGACGGGAGGGGTGTAGACATTACCACTCGGGGCCCGTATTAGGCCACTTGCTCTTCAAGATGCAATTCACGAATATTAGCTTCAATAAAAATAATTTCATCATTCACAAATGACAGACACTCAGCAATGAAACAGTGAGCATTGTAGCAGTAAACATCCGCAGGATATTCTCAGACCTGTGAAAGAGAAAGTCCCAGAAAATTATATTTAAATCACTATCGTGTGGGTGATGCATTCGGGGGGAGGGCTGAACACTGGCAATATAAACTGAACGGTCCAATTAAGAAGGTGTGAAGGAAGAGAGCATGTACATGTACACACTTTGCCTGCACTGGAAGGGCATGTTGCTAATATGGGGAAAACCTCAGAAGATAATTAACTTTATCAATAGAGGCGGAGACCCAAAAAAGTAGTTTGTTAGAGTCATAGAGTCATCGACGTCCAGAGCACGGAAATGCAAGTCGGCGCATCTGGACTGCGCAGGTCAAGAACAACCACCTGAATAGTTTAATCCCACTTTCCATCACTTCGCCAATAGACCATATAATTACAACTAAGATTATAGATCGGACCACAGCTGAGGAATTGCTTTTCTGCCTGCCACAAAATATGCAAGCGGATGTGAGGATATTGGAGAGAATACCGAGGATATTTAATGGAATGGTGTCAGGGATGGAGGATTTGTTGGATGGTGCGATTATAGAACTGGACTTGTAGTCTGTAGATCAGTTGAAGGTAAAGAGTAATTTCAAGGAGGAATCCAAATTAGGAAGGAGTTTAGAGAGCGTGAGCAGAAAGGGTTCCACTGGAACGAGCACCAGCAACAAGATGTATAATGATTGATCAGAGACGCCCTCGGCATATTGATAAGACATTTAATGTAGAGTTGTTATAATGTGGATTAAACAGTCTGAAGACACTATGGGATCAGGTTTAAGCTTCGCAATGGATAGATTCTAAATGGGATTGTTATAACCTGAAGACAGATAGCAACAGATTCAATTGGAAGTTTCTCAATACAACTGGATAAATACTGACAGGGGGTTATGACAAACCAGAAGACACTGTCTGAAGACACGATAGACGCAGTTTCAACAGCAAGTTTCACAATGAAACAGGTAATCAACATATTAGGCTACAAAGCGAAGCCGAACAGTATCTCCGGCAGCAGCACACTCCTACCTAATGAACTCATTGCATTATACCCGCGGTTCGAGCAGGAAACCATCAAAGCTCTGTCGACTGCCCAAGCAGAACGCGGGGACTGCAACTTCAATGAGTGGGTTACTGCCCATCCCGGGGATACTCCAAAAGGAAACCAACCACCTCACAATACACCGATCACAGGCTCAGAAACATGCATCACGATTATATTACGCTGACTTCACCTCCGAGATGCATTTACACAATCCCTCAGTCAGTGGAACATTCCTTGAGCCGTCTTAGTTGTATTCAACTCCTGTCACCTCTATGGACTGATTAATTTGAGTTTGAAATCATGTTTTCATCACGCCAAAGATTTGGATCCAGGTCTGGGAGATATTGGTATCTATGTGAGCAGTAAAACGTGACCCAATACAACCCACCTAACCTGCACATCTCTGGACTGTGGGAGGAACCGGGGTGACAATCCTGATACTTTTGCTGCCAGTCTGGTCTCAATAAAATTTGAGACGGATCTGCAGGTATCAATTATTGTTTATTTTTACCTGCTAGCTGGGTGACTCACCCTATTGGGAGAGCAGGACACAACCACTGTCTCCTGGATCTTCCACAGCCAGAGTGCACACATGACACAACATTTCTGTACAGATACATTCAAGTTGCATCAAATTTCACATACATACAAACAAATAAGGCAACAGTAATGATTGCAAAATTCCCGTAGGCTATCCCTATACACTTGTTAACATGGCAATATATCCTGATTGGCTCATTTCACCTTCCTCAGCCCTGGGCTCACTTCACATTCTACAGCCCTGGGAGGGGGGGGGGGAGGGGCTTTCACTCAGCATTCTCATCCTAGCAATTACCCATCCCCCCATCCAAGCCATGCTTTGCTCAGTTCCTTTGTTCCGGCATCTACATTATCCTAACTAATTATCCCATTTTGTATCATTTCCGTTTGTTCATTTCCTCATTCCCTCCGTTTATCGTTTCATGATAACGTATTGGTCTAATCCCTAGTTGTGCTCACGATTCCCTTCTCGCAGGATTCTGCAGAGACTTCCGGCACGCAGAGGGGCAGTTCTGATAGCGATTTGGCGGGGAAAATGGAGGTGACAAAACATTGGTCGCTATGCCATTAAAAATGAATTAGTATCCTTGATATGTATGCAGACTAGCATCTCAATCAGTATATCGGTTGAGCAGGGATCCCCCAGTGGCCCAGTTTATCCAGCTTTGGAATGCCTATTCGGGCTTCCTAGCAATGCGGATGGCCCTAGGCCCAACAGTGATATGAGAGGCATTCGCCCAGCCACAAAGGAGCTGAAGGCCTGCCTTCAATGGTACATAAGTGTCGTTGTAACAGACGCATTTACTTGATGTCAGGGTTACCCGACACTTCCGATCAGTACAAGTAGAGAACATACATGTTATATTATTTTCCATCTCTGCCAGAAAACAGCCGTTCCCCTCACTGAAATAATTCTCGTACGACCGGGAATCTCGATTGGATGTGAAGTGGCTAGGTATATACGCCCTCCACCTTTGAAGCTTACCATACTGTGAATGGGAGTTATCCCGAGGAAGGGGAAGGCAACTAACTGGTTGGGCCGAACCCGGATCGTAAGGAAGAGTAACTTGCTCATGCGGTGGCTCAGAACTCTGAAAGTGAACCACAATTTTGGGGAGTTCCCCAAAGCGGTGAGACGAGAAATAACCTGGGCACCGATGCGGGGTTCGTGTAGCAGACAACCGATCCCTGGCCATTAATGCGGTGGTAAATTTGGTAGAAGAGATTCATGCTGGTTAGGTTTCACTCATTCTGGGTCCTAAGTGAAGAAAGTATGCCTCCTGATAACCTGCGTTCTCGCCGTGCCTCCCTTCTTACTCGTTTCGTACTCTTGCTATTCCTCCACTCTCCCCTACAACCTTTTCCTACCCCCTCCACACGGTCTGAGTTTACCTTTCTGGCACCAGTCTTATCACATCAAAAATCAAATGTACATTTACTCCAAAAACAAGGCAATGTCCATGCAATGTTTCCGTCCCAACGCCGGGACTGATATAATTGTTTCATGAGCCGTTCATTGTCCTTTAACTTGAAAGATAACCTTACATGAGTTACTATGCCCTCGTACATGGGGGCATCGGAGAACGTCACCTCTGCATAAGTGAAATGTCCTTGTAGTTTGGTCGGGATTACAGGTAGAGATGGTGTTCCATGTTAGGCAAAACCGAAGACAGCACAGGTGGCCCGTATCCAATCCGTCATTCTCCACACCTGTAAAACAGCGCTGGGAGGATGGCAGGTTAGTGACCCACCATTTTGCAGTGGTGGAGGTAGACCCATTTCTTTTGTCAGATGGTGAAACTGGACCAATCTGGGAACAGGCAGGTTCCAGAGAGATCTAATGGGCCTGTCGTAAAATATCTCAGCAGGAGAGAGCCAGGCCGATCTGCACGTGTGACCCATAGCTGAATGAGGGCATCGGGGAGCAACGTAAGCCATGTCAGTCCCGTGTCCGCTCTTAATTTAGCCAATTTAGTTTTGAGGGTCTGATTGTGTCTCTCAACCAACCCGGCCGCCTGCAGTCTGTATGGACAGTATAGCTGCTGGCGTATGCCCAACTGGGAGCAGAACTCCTTGTTAATCTGTCCAATAAAATGAGGCCCGTTATCAGAACTTAACTGAGCCAGTATTTCGTACATAAACACCTCATCATATTTTTACAGCCTCTGGCTCTCCGTCCTCTTCATTCTGGTGTGATGGTTGCCAGTAACGAGATGTCATCTTTCTTGAATAATGATGGGCCAAGCCTATCGGCGGCATCCGAGCACGAGCCAGCGTACAACTCATATTCAGGCATCCAATGATTGTGCAGTATACACTTATAATAACAAGTATTATCTATCCATGCATCAGGTAAAACCCCATGACCAAGATATGAGAGATAACTCTAAGCTGAATCCGACTAGATAGATAGCCATCCTCAATGCTATCGTGTTGCCCTTAGGATTTATATGCTTCTTATAGTTGTACTGACTAGCTACTATCCCTCAGCCTTGTCATTCGTATGTACATGTCATAAAGTGTAAACTGTGCAGGAGAATAAATGTTAAATGCATCCATCTAGCAGACCAGTGTCGATAGGCCCTTTGTGATGTGCTTTCCTCAAGTCCAACCACCGTGAATCATAGCTGGCGCCGCTCAGGAAGGTAACACAATAGCCTTTCCGGTTGCTCCACTACCTCCCAGACATCTGATTACCTCAGGGTAGCAGCACCGTAAAAAGCTTCCTCATGTCCCTTAGAAACGGCACACAACTCAGCCCATCAGTGACCAAAAGGTCCATATCCCTCACTGGGGTTTTTTTTGTAGGAAGTTCGTTCCGTTTCCCATAGGAATTGTAACTGATGATATCATGTATCAGGAACTGATTATCTTGCTTTATTAATTGCAGGGGCTTCAACCAATACTGTTTCTATTCCTGACTTCCTGACTCTGTCGTCGAACATTGTTCTGAACCATGTAGCCTGCCAGCCCTGGCTTACAATAGCTCAGTTTTATTCAAACCCTTGTTGTCTGTTTTCATTTTCCTTCCAGCATGGAGTGTATACTTGCCATTACTCGTTTTTTGTTAAACACCACTCACACACTTAGCACAGTTAATGTTTTGTGGTTACAACCAAATTGAATTTACACATAACAGTCCCAAACAATTTACAGGACATTTCATCTGTAATAACTGTTATACTCTCCAATGCTATATTGGTTGCTGTATTGGTTACAAATTCCCCTCGTGGCAGCAAGCTGTCAATATTCTTAGACTATTGTCATTTAAAATACGGGGGAAGGGCAGCACGGTGGCCTAGTGGTTAGCACAACCACCTAACGGCGCTGAGGTCCCAGGTTTGATCCCGGCTCTGGGTCACTGTCCGTGTGAAGTTTGCACATTCTCCCCGTGTCTGCGTGGGTTTCTCCCCCACAACCCAAAGATGTGCAGAGTAGGTGGATTGGCCACACTAAATTGCCCCTTAATTGGAAGAAAATAATTGGGTTATCTAATCTTTTTTTCAAAATGGAGAATCCCGCTGCCGGCGGGGCTGCGCGGCTGGGGGAGGGAAACCGCCGGAAAACGGGGCTGGCCCGACTGAGAAAAAGAGTTGTTAAGATTGTCCTTTGGGCCAAGATATTTTCTACTGCTTGGATGCGGTATTAAAGTGAACAAGCCAATTATTTGTCAGTCCACGAGTCAAAGTAACTAACTTTTAATCATTACACTCAATAATCAAAGCGAATATGTAAGATCAATCTGTTAAAATGGCTTTTAATATTTTAATCTATGATTACCAGAGTCCCAATGTTCAATATATTTAAACTGGTGAGATTATGACGGATCTAGTGCTCTTTACTTGAATTATTTAATTATTTTCTGACGAAGATTAGTCACCTGTTAATATAGTTCTTCCCAATAATCAGAGTGAACTTCAATTGATTGTTTGGTCCAATAAACAGTTATCTCATTCATTCATTGCGTGGTTTAATTAAATCAGTGAATAGCTCATTATGTTAAAGTCCAACAAACATTACACAACCCAATTATTATTTGTGCAACATTGAGACAAAATACCAAAATAGATTTCAGTCCATCAAACACAGCAAATAACTAAAAACATGTTATTGCATCTTTCACTGTGATTGCCAAAGGATTGTTCATTCCAATAATCACAGGCGGCTTCAAATTATTGTTCAGAAAATAATCAAATTAAGATTCTTATTCAGTGGAATAGAATCTGTAATTCCTGATCACACAACAATAATTACATTAAATAAAAATCCATTCCTTCAGCTGATAATCACAATCAATGGGATTGTCTCTCGGCGGGATCCTCCACTTTGCCGGCAGCGCTCCCATGTCCGCGGGTATCCCGAAGGCATGTGGTGGTCACAATGGGAAACTTTGTCCGGCTGACGGAACGGATAATCCCGTTGTGGTGGAGTCACGCAGAGCCGGAAAACGAAGCTGGCGGGACGGAGAACCGTGCACAGGCCATTAAAATGATGATAATTTACCACGAGAATTATCATGGCAAGATACTGATTACTTTCAATCCATTGATCACTAACGATATGTATAAATGTTTTAACTTCCCACAATTATATGTATTTAATAATAAATAATAATACTCTTTATTGTCGTAAGTAGGCTTATATTGACACTGCAATGAAGTTACTGTGAAAAACCCCAAGTCGCCACATTCCGGAACCTATTCGGGTACAGTGGGGGAGAATTCAGAATGTCCAATTCACCTAACAGCACGTATTTCGGACTAGTGGGAAGAAACAGGAGCACGCGGAGGAAACCCACGCAGACACGGGGAGAACGTGTACGCACCACACAGACAGTGACCCAAGCCGCAGTCGAACCTGGGAGCTGTGAAGCAATCGTGCTACTCACCCATATCTATGATACCAGAAATTATATCTCACATTTTCATTCCAACAATCATTGTTATGCCAAGACCGAATAATTTGACAATTCTCTCTGCCTGTTTCTATCAAAGAAAACTGAGCAATTCCAATGATGAATGGCAGGATGATATAGATTACACCATCATGTTTTGCACAACATTGATAGAAAGCATCAAATTAATTTTCAGTCGGGGCAGCACGGTGGCCTAGTGGTTAGCACAACCGCCTCACGGCTCTGAGTCACTGTATGTGTGAAATTTGCACATTCTCCCCGTGCCTGCGTGGGTTTCGCCCCCACAACCCAAAAAGTGCAGAGTAGGTGGACTGGCCACGCTACATTGCCCCTTAATTGGAAAAAATAATTGGGTAATCTAAATTTTAAAAAAAAAGTAAATGTTTAAAAAATAATAATTTTCAGTCCACTGAACACAGTCACTTTAAATGGGGTTATCAAATGATTGTTTATTCCAATAATCACAGGCGCATTCAAAATATTGATCGGACAAAAATCATAAGATTTTTTATGTCAAATAAATCTGTAAATCCTGACCTTACAATAATAATATAATGAATTGACCATGAACATTTCGACTCACAGTTAACTAAACAGTGATTAATTTTCAATAGAATCATCATGACAAGGACCTGATTATTTTCAGTCCAATGAATTCCTGGATATATCTAGAAATCTTTTTACTTTTCACAACAATATGCATTTAGGACCGTCTATGAATACCACCAATTATTTCACTGATTTAATTCCATTAATTACTAGAGATATCGGTGCTATATGGTGAAATAGCACGTGATGTCTCTGCCTGTATCTACTGAAGACGTCTCAGCAATTTGAATGCTGGAGGCCGGGAACTAATGAGTTGAAAAACAATTATATATTTTGTTACATATTTAATTAAATTATTGAGGCTATCTGATTACCGCAACTGGGTAACCACAAACTCCCGCTGGTGTTGTTGGGGAGACTGGTCCTTTTGTTTCCCTTCTGTGTCCTCTCGGGTTTCTCCCCGGGAAAATACTGACTGTTTCGGAATCAGAAAGTGATCTACCATTGTTTTCATTCATTAATCAATTAAAGGAATTTCCCAGGTTTAATCGACGAACCAACGACGGGGTCGAATGTGATTTTGAGATTGGAGCTGGCGGAGAGTAGGAGAATCAAACCCTGCCATGGCCTTGATGATTTATTTCTCAGTATTACTCAGCAGATCCATAGATCTCCCTGATTCCGATACATTCCCAATTCTTGCGAATTGTTGATGTGCAAGACTGCATGGTGGTACAGTGTTTGGCACCGCTGCTTCACAGCGCCAGAGTCCTAGGTCCCATACCATGCTTGGACCTCTGTCTGTGCGGCGTCTGCACATTCTTCCCATGTCTGTGTGGCTTTCGCTGGATGCTCCGGTATCCTCCCATTTGTGCCGAAACACGTGCTTGTTCGGGAATTGGAAATTGTGAATTCTTCCTCAGTGGACCCTAACAGGCGCCTGAATGTGGCGGCTGCGGGTTTTTCACAGTAACTTCATTGCAGAGTTAATGTGACATCTGCTGTGACATTAATAAAGATTATTATTGGTAAAGATTATTAATATATTTATCGTTGAACGCATAATGCCTTGTCTTGAGCTGTCTACCCAGAAAGTGTGGGATTATCTCCTCCAGTCTCTCAGTCCCATTACCTCGTGTTCGTTGTTCAAGACAAATGCTTGAAAAATATATTTTTGATTACGATTTGGACTGCCGGCTCAGCAATACCTGATATGAATAATTAGAACAAAGAACAAAGCACTAATAAAAGTACAACCCAGAAACAGGCCCTGCGGCCCTCAATCCGGTGCTGAACATGCTTTCCATTGATCCGAACAATTTCTACGGTTGCGGGGTCCGTATGCCTGTATTCCTATTCTACTCATGTATTTATCAAGACGGGCACAGTTAAATCTATGTCCCCAAGTAATTTGCACTCTCACCCTGGGAAAATGCTGTTGACCATCCACTCCGTTCCGACGTCTTATACATCTGTAGGCATCTATCAGGTCGCCCCTTATCTTCCGAAGTATCTATGAGAACAAATCGAGTTTATCCAACCTACCCTAAGAGCTAATCCCCTCCGTACCAGACAATATCCAGTTAATGTCGTCCATGCTAGTCTCCAAATGCTCCAAATTCTGCTGGTAGTGGGGAGGCCTGTACTGAACACTACTTTCCAAGTGTAGCCTAATTAATTCGATACAACTGCAGCAACTAATGAATTAACTAGGCAGAGGAGTAAATAAACCTGAGGGCAGAGATTAGTAATTACCATTTTAATTTTACGGAAACGATCTAGCCCCAGGGCTATATGGTAAGTTGTAACTTCATCTGATAACATAAGAACATAAGAACTAGGAGCAGGAGTAGGCCATCTGGCCCCTCGAGCCTGCTCCGCCATTCATTGAGATTCTGGCTGATCTGTTGTGGACTCAGCTCCACTTTCCGCCCCGAACACCATAACCCTTAATCCCTTTTTTCTTCAAAAAACTATCTATCTTTACCTTAAAAACATGCAATGAAGGAGCCTCAACTGCTTCACTGGGCAAGGGATTCCATAGATTCACAATCCTTTGGGTGAAGAAGTTCCTCCTAAACTCAGTCCTAAATCTACTTCCCCTTATTTTCTGGCTATGTCCCATAGTTGTGCTTTCACCCGCCAGTGGAAACAACCTGCCCGCATCTATCCTATCTATTCGCTTCATAATTTTAAATGTTTCTATAAGTTCCCCCCTCATCCTTCTAAATTCCAACGAGTACAGTCACAGACTACTCAACCTCTCCTCATAATACAACCCCTTCAGCTCTGGAATTAACCTAGTGAATCTCCTCTGCACACCCTCCAGTGCCAGTACGTCATTTCTCAATGAGACCAGAACTGAACACAATACTCCAGGTGTGGCCGCACTAACACCTTATACAATTGCAACATAACCTCCCTAGTCTTAAACTCCATCCCTCTAGAAATGAAGGACAACATTCCATTTGCCTTGTTAACCACCTGTTGCACATGTAAACCAACCTTCTGTGATTCATGCACTAGCACACCCAAGTATCTCTGTACAGCGGCATGCTTTAATAATTTATCGTTTAAATAATAATCCCGTTTGCTGTTATTCCTCCCAAAATGGATAACCTCACATTTGTCAACATTGTATTCCTTCTGCCTAGCCCATTCTCTTAACCTATCCAAATCCATCTGCAGATCCCAGTATCCTCTGCACTTTTCGCTTTACCAGTCATCTTAGTGTCATCTGCAAACTTGGACACATTGCCCTTGGTCCCCAACTCCAAATCATCTATGTAAGTATTTAGTTTCAATTAATTAACTCGTGCATAAATGTCACTCAGCTGGGTGGAGTGCTCTATCTGTGACATTTGGCAGCTCCGTGACGCTCCCAGCATTCCGACCGACTAATTCTTCTGGGAGTAACCAATGTCAAATCCTCACAGTCCCAGTGGTTCAGACGGAGCAGAAATTAGATACACATGAGCATTCAGTTGGTGGAAAATGTCATAGATAGGAGTTCTAGAGATGTGGTCACACCCAAGGTGCAAGCAGACAGAAGGGTGACCGCTGTGAACGGCAGACAGTCAGTGCAGTATCCCCTGTGGCTGCCCCCCTATCTATCAGGTATACCGTTTTGGATACATTTGGACGGGAATTCCAATTAGGGGAAAACAACAGAAGCCAGAAAAGAGTCACCACAACTGGCTATACTGCTCAGCAAGGGTGGGCAAAGTGGGAAGAGTGAAAGTTATAGGGGTGCAGCTATCTGGGATGGCCACTTCCAGATACAAAATGGACGCTCGCAAAGATTGTAGGGAACTGTGGACAATACTAGAAAACAAACAGGCACAGAGCCTGAATGCATATTGGGGAAACAGCTCCCAGATGGAATTGAAGCTATAGGTCAATTAGCATATTGATGGCCCATCTACGGGAACAAAGGAATGAAACTCAAGTAAACGATACTAGTACAGACACCCCGGCTCCAGTACCCCAACCGACAAGAAGAAACAAAGCAAGGCCAACGGCCACCTAAGACGCCCAGCCATCAGGGCATCCACCCCTTCATTGGGCAAGATCGATAATAGTGATCTAGAAGCGACCCAATTAATTGGGACTATGTTTAAAGCCCGCAAAAAGCGCGTGAATCCCCTCTAAGTACAGGAAGGAACCCCCACGAGAGAATTAGCTCCTTTGGACTTTGCTCTCAAAGCTGAGTGACCCGTCCACCAGCATCACCAGAAGCAAGTAACTTCAAGGTCAATGCTCGCCACCAGACGGACGACCTTAGCTTTTCTCCTGTATATCTTGAACCCAGCAGCCTCAGATTTGAACAGCGGCCATTTTTCCTCTGAATAAGTGGGCACCCGACGTTAAGTATAGGCGGTAGCGTTAGAGATAGTTTAGTTTGTAGTACTGCTGTGTATGTGTAGACCTTACTGTGTGTGTAAATAAGTTGTATTGACTTTGATCTAACAAAATGGTGTATTGGCTCTTTGATCGGTATTCGGGTTGAACCGTGTGGCGATATCGAGAGATACCTGGCAACACGAAAGGATAAACATAATTGTGTTTAAGAAATGAGACCACATTGACCGCCATATATATAATCAGATAAATATAGCAAAGGGAGACTCGATAGTAAGGGGCCCAGATGAAAGAGACTCCAGGATGGTATGTTACCTCCCTGTTGTCAAGAATGTCTCTGAATGAACACCGGCCATCTTGAAGGGGAGAGTGAACAACCAGAGAATGTAGCACACTTAGGTACAGACGCCATAGGCAGGAAGATTGATGCCGTCCTGCAGAAGGAGTTCAGGGGGTTGGGCGGTAAGTTAAAAAGCAGGACCCCTAGGGCTGTAATCGCATCATTGCTCCCTGTACCACGTGACAGAGAGCCTAGAAATAAGAGGATAGTGCCGCAAAACACGTTGCTAAACCGGTGGTGTAGGAGGGAGGTTTTCAGATTTCTAGGACATTGGATCTCTGCCAGGACAGGTGGGATCTGTGCAAGAAGTACGGGTTGCATCTAAACTGGAGGGGCACCGATATCCGATACTCTCGCTGGGAGATTTTACTCGTGTCACCCGACAGAATTTAAATTCGTATGGCAGGGAGAGGGCGTTATCTTGGAAGGTATTGTAACTGAAGGGGAAATAAAGAACAGAAATACGTGAGCAACATCGCCCTCAGGCAGAGCAATAAAGGGAACAAGTGTAAGAAGGGAGGTGCTCAATGCAGGAGTGAGGGTGTTGTACCTAAATGTGCGCAGTGTACGGAACAAGGTAAATAAGCTTGTTTTGCACATTTTAATTGGCCGGTTAAATGTTGTGGGCATCACAGAGACGTGGCTGCAATGGTATCAGGGCTGGGATCTAAATATGCAAGGATATGTGTCCTATCAAATGGACAGGCAGATACACAAAGGGGGCAGGCTTTCATTGGCAGAAAGGAATTAAGTTAAATCGCTAGCAAGGAGCGAAATAGGACCAGAAGGCACCTACTATTTGTGTGTAGAGTTGAGGAATCGTAGAGGTAAAAATACCATGATGGGAATTACGTACAGTTCCCCAGCAGTAGTCAGGAGGAGGAGCAAGAAATAAATCAGGAGATCGGAAAATCATGTCAAAAAGTCAAGATCACAATAATCATGGGGGACTTCAATGTGCAGGTGTATATGGAAAATCAGGTTGGTAGTGTATCCGAAGGAAATTAATTTGTGGACTGTCTAAGGGTAGTTCTTTTGTAGCAGCTTGTGATAGGGCGTACTGGGGAACAGTGAATTGGTGACTTGGTGATGTGTAATGAGGCAGACTTGATTCGGGAAATTAAGGTGAAGGAACCTTTAGTGAGCAGTGACCACAATGTGATAAAATTTACCCTGCAGTTTGAGAGGGCGAAGCTGGAATCAAATGTAACGGAAATATATTTAAATAAGGTTAACTACAAATACATGAGGGAGGAGTTGATCAGAAAAGGAGCCGAGCAGGGAAGACAGTGCAACAGCAATGGCAGGAGTTTTGGGGGTTATTCTGGAGGCGCAACATATTTTCATCACAATAAGGAGGAAACATGCCAAGGGCAGGTCAAGTCAGCCATGGCTGACGAGGGAGGTCAAGGACACCATTCATGCCGAATCACATGCATACAATTTGGCGAGAATTAGTGGGAAGCCAGCGGATTGGGAAGCCTTTAAATGCGACCAGAGTACAACTGATCAAACAATAAGGGGTAGATGAAATATGAGAACCAGCTAGCTAGTAATATAAAATAAGGCAGGAAAAGCTTCTTTTCAATATATAAAAGGTAAAAGAGAGGCAAAAATAAACATTAAAACACTGCAACATGTGGCTGGAGAAGTACTAATATTAGGATACAAACAAATGTCAGAAGAACAGTATATTGCATCATTATTTACGGTGATGTGGAGATGCCGGCATTGGACTGGGGTGAGCACATTAAGAAGTCTTACAACACCAGGTTAAAGTCCAACAGGTTTGTTTCAAACACTAGCTTTCGGAGCCCTGCACCTTCCTCAGGTGAATGAAAAGGTATGTTCCTGAAACATATATAGAGACAAATTCAAAGGTGCCAGACAATGCATAAAATGCGAGCATGTGCAGGTAATCAAGTATTTACAGATCCACAGATAGGGGTAACTCTAGGTTCAAGAGGTGAAAGACACCCGTATTCGAGGAGCACCGGGTGGCAGAGGTGGCCATCACTACGGAGAAGGTCCTGGGGAAACTCAGACGTCTGAATGTTGATTGATCACCTGGAAAGGGTGGACTACACCCGAGATTTCTATATCCGATAGCTGAGGGCATTGTGGAGGCAGGAATAGTCACAGAGGACTGGAACGTCGCTAATGTAGCACTACTGTTTCAGAAGGGTGGGAAGCGTTGGAAGGGAAATGATGACCCTCTTGGACTGACTCCGGTCATTGGTAAGATTTAGAGTCCATTAAAAAAGATGAGATCGCAAAATTCTGGGAATTGCATGATGAAATAGGATTGAATCAGCGGGGCCTCGTCAAGTGGAGGTCATGTCTGAGAAATCTGTTAGAATTCTTTGAGAGGGAACAAGTAGGTTAGACAAAGGAGAGCCAGTGGATGTGACATATTTTAATATGCAGAAGATCTTTTGCAAGATGCCGCACAGGACATTGTTAAATGTGTTAAGAGCCCATGGCGTTAAGTCTTCGATCCTGGCATATATAGAGGATTGGCTGACTGGCAGAAAGTAGTGAAGGGGGATGAAAAGGTATTTTTCTGTATGGTAGCCTTTGACTTGTGGTGTGAATCAGAGGTCTGCAACACTTTCACCATAAACTTTCACCAAAGACAAAAATTATCTCGAAGAAGCAACTGAAGGCACTGTGCTACATTTGCAGCATATATAAAAGTATGTATATGAACAGGTTGCATTGAGGAAACAGGGGACCTGCGGATTGATTTAAACAGGCCATTAGAGTGGGCAATGAAGAGGTAGCTGAAACGCAATGTTGAAAATTGTGAGATTATGCATTTTAGAAGGAGGAATAGAGATATAGATTATTTTCTAAATGGGGAAATGCTTCAGAAATCAGAAGCACAAATGAATTTTGGAGTTCTTGCTTTTTAAAACTACTTTTAATCCCCTCCTTTTTCACATTTTCTCCGTAATCCGTAACGAATGCAATGTCAACCCCCATATCAATAAAAACGATCCCATCCCACCAAACCCCAAAGATGAGCCCACATCAGAAGAAGACAAAAAGGAATCACCGATAGTCATCACTAACACACACAGTTGCAATCCCCCACCCTCTCAGCCTCCCCCTCCCCCAACTAATGTATTATGTGATCCAATTCTAGAAAGAGAATAATGAATAAAGGCCTGAATATTAGAATCCCGCCATCCTTCCACTCAGTTCATGTTTAGCCTTCTCAATAGTCAAGAATTCCTGCAGGTTGTCCCTGCGATGGGGCACAGGGTGGAGAGGTTGATATCCATCTCAACAGGATCTGCCTTCGGGCGATCGACAAG
Organism: Scyliorhinus canicula; assembly: GCF_902713615.1. Lineage (NCBI taxonomy): Eukaryota > Metazoa > Chordata > Chondrichthyes > Carcharhiniformes > Scyliorhinidae > Scyliorhinus > Scyliorhinus canicula. The sequence goes on from NW_024055504.1 coordinate 238,141, forward strand.
GCGAAAGCTACAATATCTGCCTCTGCATCCGCTTCCAACCCGGTTTCGTCCGACACCCAAAACGTAGCCTTCCGAGGGCCCGGGTCCAGTTTTACGTGACCACTTTGACATTACCATAAAATCCCCCATCCAACAATCCTCCAGCTGTTGACCGGACCAAAACATATTAACGTGGTTTGCGCGGGCCCCTTCCCACAACGGTCACACTCATATTCTACCTACTCAAAGAGCCGGTCATCCTCGCACTTTTAATGTGTCCTCTTTGCACCATCTTCAGCTGTATCAGCCCCAGCCACACACACGAGGTGGAGGCGTTCACCCTCCGGAGCAACTCTCAACAGAACATTTCCTCCATACCCTCTCCATTTCTTCCACCAACTTTGCCTTGATCACTTCAAGCGGAGCCTTCGCCACTTCCAAAATAGCCATGATGTGGAGATGCTGGCGTTGGACTTAGGTGAGTACAGTAAGGAGTCTTACAACACCAGGTTAAAGCCCAACAGGTTTGATTCAAACACGAGCTTTCGGAGCGCAGCTCCTTCCTCAGGTGAGGAAACGACTTCACCTGAGGAAGGAGCTGCGCTCCGAAAGCTCGTGTTTGAATCAATCCTGTTGGACTTTAACCTGGTGTTGTAAGACTTCTTACTGTGCTCTTCCAAATTAGCCCATAAACCAGCGACACAAATCCTTCTCCAGTCTCACTGTTGTCACCACTTCCTCCAGCAATGTGGAATACAGGTCTACTGGGAAGATTCCATCTCCTTTCTGGCAAAATCTCGAACCTGGATGCAAGAAAACATTTTGCACCGCTCCAGTCCATACTTCGGTCCCAGCTCTTTCAAACCTGCAAACCAACCCCCAAGAAATAGACTTTTTGTGTCCTAATTCCTTTCCCCTTCTATCTCCATTAATGTACATCCCACTTCCTGGCTCAAATCTATGGTTACCCCGAATCGGTATTTCCCTTGACCCTGCTCCCAAACCGAAGTGCTGGCGAAACTGCCTCCAAATTCTCAACGAAGCTAATACAACCGGATTCCCTGAGTATTCCCCTGGAGATGTAGGGAGCGGCGCTGTTGCTACCTTCAATCCCGAACCCCTACACAAAGTCTCCTCCATTCTGACCGATATGGAGTGAACTCCTCTGTCCCAGCTCCGTACCTTCTCCACATTCGCCGCCCAGTAAAAATACATCAGGTTCAGAACACCAAAACACCCCTGCCGGCCTTCCTCTCTGGAGTAGCACCTTTCTAATTCTGGCCACCGTTGCTCCACATATGATCGATGTCATTGTCTCTTCAATATCTGTAAAAATTGTGTTTGGCAAGAAAATCGGCAGGCATTGGAAAATAAACAACTGAGCCGCCAGTGACAGAGGGTCACAATCCCACCTTAATAGATCAGCTTTCACCCTCCCCACCAAACTAGAAATTCTGTACCTACAGAACCCCACCCTCCCTAATTCCGAGAAACCTGCATCCCCAGGTATCTAAACGGAGGCATTGCCCTACCGAATGGCAGCCGCCCCCCTCCCCCACCCCCCCCCCCACCCTCCCAACCCCCCCTCCCACCCCCCACACACACACCCCTGTCGCTCACATCCCGGCCAAGACAGCACAAAATATTCACTCTTGTCTAAATTTAATATGAACCCAAGTAAAGAACAATATACCCGAAGCAGCTCCTGTATTCTCCCTATTGACAGACCCGGTTCCCACACGAATAGTAACAAGTCGTCAGCATACAGGGACGGCGTACGCACTATCTCCCGCACTCCTGGCACAATCCCTTTCCATGCCCCCGAACGTCTTACTGCGATCACCAATGGATTAATCGCGAATGCAAACAGCAGGGGGCATAGGTCATCCCTGCCTATCCCACGGTGGAGGGGAAAGTATTCCATGCTGATGTAATTTGTGTGGAGACTGGCCCTCGGCTTCTTATACAGTAGTTTTACCCAGTCCACAAATCTTGCTCCAACCCCAAGCCGCTCCAAAACTGCCATCAATTCTGCCCGGTCAAACAGTATATGGGCCTGAAATGTCACAACCACCTGTTTCATTCCACTCCGCCGGTGCAATAATCACGTTCAATACCCTTCCTAACATTTGAAAAGAAATATCTCCCTCTCATAAACCCCATCTGATATTCATCTATTAGCTTCGGGAGGCACTCTTATAGCCTACATGCCAGTAACTTCGCCGATATCTTTACATTGACGATTAAAGGTGATAGGGGCCTGTACGACTTTCACTTTGTCTGATCCTTATCTTTTTTAGGTAACAGGAAATCGACCCCTGTTCCAAAGTTTGTGGTAACACCCCCTTTCCTGTCGCCTCCTCAAACATCACCACCGTCAGCGGTGACGGGTTATCCTTGATTTTTTAAAAATATTCCACCAGAAACCCATTCGGACCTGCCTCCTTCCCAGACTGTATCCATCCAATCACATGTTTGATGTTCTGCTCCACTATGCCATCTAATGTAGCCCTTTCTCCCTCCCCTAACCTCGGGCATTCCAGCACAGATAGAAATTCCTGCACCTCCCGGTCTTCCCCAGGTGGCTCCGACTTGTACAAGCTTTCAAAGAATTCCTCAAATACCTTGTTAATCTGATCTGGAGCCACCACCAACATCCCTGGCATGTCCCGGATTGGAAAATTTCCCTTGCCGCCGCCTCCCTTCGAAGCTGACAGATAAGATATGCTTTATTTCCATGCTCATAAACTGCACCCCTAGATCGCCACAATTGATGCACCACCTGCCTGGTAGATAGTCGGTTAATGCACGCCGGTAATTCCCCCCTCTTTTCCAATTATGCTGGATCCTCATCTTCTGCATAACTTCTAACTACCTCCAACATCGCATCTATTACCATCTGACGTTCCAGCCTCCCCTCTTTGTCCACTAAAGCTGTTTATTGTGGGGCTGCTGCTGGTACTGTTTGTGCTGGGGCTGCTGGTGTTGGTACTGTTTCTGCTGGGGCTGCTGCTGGTGATGTTTATGATGGGGCTGCTGCTGCTGGTACTGTTTATGCTGGGACTGTTGCTGCTGGTACGTTTTATGCTGAGACTGTTGCTGCTGGTACTGTTTCTGCTGGGGCTGCTGCTGCTGGTACTGTTTATGCTGGGACTGTTGCTGCTGGTACTGTTTATGCTGGGACTGTTGCTGCTGGTACGGTTTATGCTGAGACTGCTGGGGATACTGAAGCTGTGGTGGAAATTAGATGTGGAACCGTTGGGGGAACCAAGGGTTATGTGATAGAATTGACAAAGAAATTGAGCTATATGGAGGTTTTAACCGCACGGCGTGGATCTAAAGGTGATTGTCTGAGAGGCTCTGAAGGCGTTGGTGAGGGTTGAGGTGATCACGGTTAAGGCTGGGGTGGACAAAGAGGGGAGGATGGAACGTCAGATGGTAATAGATGCGATGTTGGAGGTAGTTAGAAGTTATGCAGAAGATGGGGATCCAGCATAAATAGGAGCTAGTTACAGTGCAGACTTTGTTTGCACTAGAGTGCTGAGCTTGTGGCATTTGAGTGCTACAGTGAGAGTTTGGTAACTGAGGGAGTTAGGTGAGGAGGGAGTAAGGTGCTCCTTACATTTCATTTCCTTTATTTATCAAAGAGCGTGAAGGGAGCCAGGAGTTTAGAGTACAGCTGTCTGGAAGTAGAGTCGGAGGGCGGAGGACCAGTTGGTCCACGGGGCAGCCAATTTTGTAAAGTAAGAGGTGATGGAGGCTAGGGCAGTGGCATGCTCCTCCTGTAGGATGTGGCTGGTGAGGGATACCACCGGTGTCCCCGCTGACTATACCTGCGGGAAGTGCACCCAACTCCAGCTCCTCAGAGACCGTGTTAAGGTACTGGAGCTGGAGCTGGATGAACTTCGGATCATCCGGGAGGCAGAGGGGGTTATAGAGAAGAGTTACAGGGAGGTAGCCACACCAAAGGTACTGGACAAGAGTAGCTGGGTTACAGTCAGGGGAAATAAAACTAACAGGCAGACAGTGCAGGGATCCCTCGTGGCCGTTCCCCTTCAAAACAAGTATACCGTTTTGGATGCTGTTGGGGGGGATGACCTACCGGGTGAAGGCCCCAGCGGCCAGGTGTCTGGCACTGAGTCTGGCTCTGGGGCTCGGAAGGGAAGGGGGGAGCATAGAAAAGCAATAGTAATAGGAGATTCAATGGTTAGGGGAATAGATAGGAGATTCTGTGGTCGCGAGCGAGACTCCCGAAAGGTATGTTGCCTCCCGGGTGCCAGGGCCAGGGATGTCTCTGATCGTGTCTTCAGGATCCTGGAGGGGGAGGGTGAGCAGCCAGAAGTCGTGGTACACATTGGTACCAACGATGTAGGTAGGAAAAATGGTGTGGAGGTAATAAACAAGTTTAGGGAGTTAGGCTGGAAGTTAAAGGCCAGGACAGACAGAGTTGTCATCTCTGGTTTGTTGCCGGTGCCACGTGATAGCGAGGCTAGGAATAGGGAGAGAGTGCAGTTGAACACGTGGCTGCAGGAATGGTGTAGGCGGGAGGGCTTCAGGTATTTGGATAATTGGAGCGCATTCTGGGGAAGGTGGGACCTGTACAAGCAGAACGGGTTGCATCTGAACCAGAGGGGCACCAATATCCTGGGGGGGAGGTTTTCTAGTAATCTTCGGGAGGGTTTAAACTAATTTGGCAGGGGAATGGGAACCGGATCTGTAGTCCAGCAACTAAGGTAGACGATAGTCAGGATGCCAAAGCACATAGTGATGCAGTGGGGAAGGTAACAATGACAAAGGAGAGTACTTGCAGGCAAGGAGATGGGTTGAAGTGTGTATACTTTAATGCAAGAAGCATCAGGAAAAAGGTGGGTGAACTTAAGGCATGGATCTGTACTTGGGACTACGATGTGGTGGCCATCACAGAAACTTGGATAGAAGAGGGGCAGAAATGGTTGTTGGAGGTCCCTGGTTATAGATGTTTCAACAAGATTAGGGAGGATGGTAAAAGAGGTGGGGGGGGGGTGGCATTGTTAATTAGAGATAGTATAACAGCTGCAGAAAGGCAGTTCGAGGGGGATGTGCCTACTGAGGTAATATGGGTTGAAGTTAGAAATAGGAAAGGAGCAGTCACCTTGTTGGGAGTTTTCTATAGGCCCCCCAATAGCAGCAGAGATGTGGAGGAACAGATTGGGAAACAGATTTAGGAAAGGTGCAGAAGTCACAGGGTAGTAGTCATGGGCGACTTCAACTTCCCAAACATTGAGTGGAAACTCTTTAGATCAAATAGTTTGGATGGGGTAGTGTTTGTGCAGTGTGTCCAGGAAGCTTTTCTAACACAGTATGTAGATTGTCCGATCAGAGGGGAGGCCATATTGGATTTAGTACTTGGTAATGAACCAGGGCAGGTGATAGATTTGTTAGTGGGGGAGCATTTTGGAGGTAGTGACCACAATTCTGTGACTTTCACTTTAGTAATGGAGAGGGATAGGTGCGAGCAACAGGGCAAGGTTTATAATTGGGTGAAGGGTAAATACAATGCTGTCAGACAAGAATTGAAGTGCAGAAGTTGGGAACATAGGCTGTCAGGGAAGGACACAAGTGAAATGTGGAACTTATTCAAGGAACAGGTACTGCGTGTCTTTGATATGTATGTCCCTGTCAGGCAGGGAAGAGATGGTCGAGTGAGGGAACCATGGTTGACAAGAGAGGTTGAATGTCTTGTTAAGAGGAAGAAGGAGACTTATGTAAGGCTGAAGAAACAAGGTTCAGACAGGGCGCTGGAGGGATACAAGATAGCCAGGAGGGAACTGAAGAAAGGGATTAGGAGAGCTAAGAGAGGGCATGAAAAATCTTTGGCGGGTAGGATCAAGGAAAACCCCAAGGCCTTTTACACATATGTGAGAAATATGAGAATGTCTAGAGCGAGGGTAGGTCCGATTAAGGACAGTAGCGGGAGATTGTGTATTGAGTCTGAAGAGATAGGAGAGATCTTGAACAAGTATTTTTCTTCAGTATTTACAAACGAGAGGGGCCATATTGTTGGAGAGGACAGCGTGAAGCAGACTGATAATCTTGAGGAGATACTTGTCAGGAAGGAAGATGTGTTGCGTGTTTTGAAAAACTTGAGGATAGACAAGTCCTCCGGGCCTGACGGGATATATCCAAGGACTCTATGGGAAACAAGAAATGAAATTGCAGAGCCGTTGGCAATGATCTTTTCGTCCTCGCTGTCAACAGGGGTGGTACCAGAGGATTGGAGAGTGGCGAATGTCGTGCCCCTGTTCAAAAAAGGGAATAGGGATAACCCTGGGAATTACAGGCCAGTTAGTCTTACTTCGGTGGTAGGCAAAGTAATGGAAAGGGTACTGAGGGATAGGATTTCTGAGCATCTGGAAAGGCATTGCTTGATTAGGGATAGTCAGCACGGATTTGTGAGGGGTAGGTCTTGCCTTACAAGTCTTATTGAATTCTTTGAGGAGGTGACCAAGCATGTGGATGAAGGTAAAGCAGTGGATGTAGTGTACATGGATTTTAGTAAGGCATTTGATAAGGTTCCCCATGGTAGGCTTATGAAGAAAGTAAGGAGGCATGGGATAGTGGGAAATTTGGCCAGTTGGATAACAAACTGGCTAACCGATAGAAGACAGAGAGTTGTGGTGGATGTCAAATATTCAGCCTGGAGCCCAGTTATCAGTGGCGTACCGCAGGGATCAGTTCTGGGTCCTCTGCTGTTTGTGATTTTCATTAACGACTTGGATGAGGGAGTTGAAGGGTGGGTCAGTAAATTTGCAGATGATACGAAGATTGGTGGAGTTGTGGATAGTGAGGAGGGCTGTTGTCGGCTTCAAAGAGACATAGATAGAATGCAGAGCTGGGCTGAGAAGTGGCAGATGGAGTTTAACCCTGACAAGTGTGAGGTTGTCCATTTTGGAAGGATAAATCTGAATGCGGAATACAGGGTTAATGGTAGGGTTCTTGGCAATGTGGAGGAGCAGAGAGATCTTGGGGTCTATGTTCATAGTTCTTTGAAAGTTGCCACTCAAGTGGATAGAGCTGTGAAGAACGCCAATGGTGTGCTAGCGTTCATTAGCAGAGGGATTGAATTTAAGAGCCGTGAGGTGATGATGCAGCTGTACAAAAACTTGGTCAGGCCACATTTGGAGTACTGTGTGCAGTTCTGGTCACCTAATTTTAGGAAGGATGTGGATGCTTTGGAAAAGGTGCAAAGGAGATTTACCAGGATGTTGCCTGGAATGGAGAGTAGGTCATACGAGGAAAGGTTGAGGGTGCTAGGCCTTTTCTCATTAGAACGGAGAAGGATGAGGGGCGACTTGATAGAGGTTTATAAGATGATCAGGGAAATAGATAGAGTAGACAGTCAGAGACTTTTTCCCCGGGTGGAACACACCATTACAAGGGGACATAAATTTAAGATAAATGGTGGAAGATATAGAGGGGATGTCAGAGGTAGGTTCTTTACCCAGAGAGTAGTGGGGGCATGGAATGCACTGCCTCTGGTAGTAGTTGAGTCGGAAACTTTATGGACCTTCAAGCGGCTATTGGATAGGTACTTGGATTATGGTAGAACAAGGGAGTGTAGGTTAACTTCTTAAGGGCAGCACGGTAGCATTGTGGATAGCACAATTGCTTCACAGCTCCAGGGTCCCAAGTTCGATTTCGACTTGGGTCACTGTCTGTGTGGAGTCTGCACATCCTCCCCGTGACTGCGTGGGTTTCATCCGGGTACTCCGGTTTCCTCCCACAGTCCAAAGATGTGCAGGTTGGGTGGATTGGCCATGAAAAATGGTCCAAAATTCTATGATTAACCTAGGACAAAAGTTCGGCGCAACATCGTGGGCCGAAGGGCCTGTTCTGTGCTGTATTTCTCTATATCTATATCTAGTACCAACATCAGCAGCCCCAGCAGAAACAGCACCAGCAGCAGCCCCAGCAGAATCAGTACCAGCAGCAGCAGTCCCAGCATAAACGGTAGCACAAGCAGCAGCACCAACATAAACAGTACCAACAGCAGCCCTAGCAGAAACAGTACCAGCAGCAGCAGTCCCAGCATAAACAGCACCAGCAGCGGCAGCCCCAGCAGTAACAGTGCCAGCAACAGTCCCAACCTAAACAACACCAATAGGCTTGGAGAGCCGAATGCCTGTACCTGTGCTGGATTGTTCTTTGTGCATTGTAATCGTCCATGAATCTGCACACCGAGCATTATATGCACTTCCTCCATGTAAACTAATCGTTTGTTAGATAACCAGATGCAATCTGTTCAGAAAATTCCAAGTGTCGTCTCACCAAGACTATGCACAGTTGTAATAAGTAATCCATACTGCTGTACACACGCCGAGAAATGATACCAGTACACTATACCAGTATACCGAGTTGTATTTCCACCTCAACATATCCCAAATGTATCTCCACTTAAATATTACTCCTTCGTTCTCTCCACTGCCCCATGTGGTAATTTCAGATTCATCTTGGCCATTCATTCAACTTGTCGATATCACTCCGAAGTCTCTCAACATCCTCCTCACCACTCCCATTCTCACTAAGTGTATTGTTGTCAGAAAACTTGAAACTATTGCAATTGTTTCGTTTATCCAAATTTCTGAAGTATTTTATGAATAGACGGTGCCCAAGAGGTGATTCCTGCAGATCCCGCTCATCATCAGCTGCCATGGGGGTAAAACCCCATTTCTTCCAACTTTCCGACCTGTATCTCTCATCAGCACTCAATACACGCTAATATATTATCCCCAAACTCCTATGCTTCAATATTGCAAACTGACATCGCATTTCCGACTTTATAAACATTTTTATTTCAAAACATGCGAGCTAGGAATGATGGTGTTTGTGTGAACAGCACAAGACAGAACGGACATCAAATATTCACATTTGTATAGTTAATTAACCTGTTAGAAATCGGTCAACATTTGGAATTTAGAAATCCACTACGAACTGTGTGAAACAACTCAATGTCGTAATCTGTTTGTTCCCTTGCAGAAAGATAACTGATGTTGCAACTTCAATGTCCCTGCGGTGATCCAAGATGGTATAACTGAGAAGCTTCCGTCAGAAAGTACCTCACAAGTTAACAGCGAGGCATGAACTGCAGCCGGAAGGAGCCTATCAATTAACAGTGAAGATGCCGGAAATATTTGCAAGTATCGAGCAAGTATTTTATACGTCCCTTGTTTTTATTGGTGTTCCCGGTAAGTTACTCTTCTCAGCTCAGTTGTTTAAATCTGTGATTGATATTCTCCGGTTTTATTTTGTTACTCATTAAATTCCCTGCTGAGCCGATGGTTACCGTTATGCAGGCACGTGATTATTGATCTGATCTGTCTTCAAACTAACTACCCGAATTAGCACTGTGCGATCACACGATTTCCTGAACTAATGAGCCACCCATGTGCATAACTTAGAGCTCAACGGTAATGTCCAGTTATTGTGTTTCATTTCATATCTTGATACTTGAACCCTGACTTAAATTTGTACATGTTTTTTGACGGACGAAATTAGCTGGAATACGAAACATAATGAGAGTTGCAAGTCAGAGACGATGACCTGACTCACGTGGAAATGTATTCCTGAGAGCAATTGTCGGTGTAGAATTGTACTCACTGTGATCACTAATCGCAGTCGAATACATAACCGCAGTAAATATCTATTAGTGAGTCCATCTGTCAATTCTGTTTTTGTGTTGTCCAGGAAGCAAGCTAGTGTTGGATAATTGACCGAACTGACCATTGATAAATGTAGATATCTGTCAGTTTTAGAATTGCACCGAGTGTATGTTGCTAAACAGAGTGGAATACGCGATTTCAGCCTCCGGTGCCCATGTATTACTGCGAGTACCTGTCAGTGTGGAATTGTGTGCAGTGTGAGTCGCAAACTGGTGTTAAATAATTCGATTCAATTTTGATATCATGACTTGGGGTGTGAGTGATGACAATTCCAAGTAGATGGCGCTCTGTTTTACCAATCTTTCACACTGAAAAGTTGAAAGTTTTGTGCAGTTGGTTGATTAACCTTTCCAATGGGTGCATACAATACAATGTGCAATCATGTGTGTGTTTCGTAATGATCTGCTCAAACAGAAACTGTTGTTTCGGAAATTTGAACAACCCGACAAATCTCTAACTGTGCCCCAATCCACTTCATGGTTTGGTTCACTTCCATTCTTCCAGAAATTAATTCCAATAACTGTTGCATTGTGACAGTAGTTCAACCTGGGGCACTAAATTAATTGATTCATGGATCTTTTCATCAGAACCTCTAACTGGCCCAATTCCGTCCTGCACTCTGATTGTCCAAGGAATATTTGTAAAATTATGTTTCCAATTGATACGAAAAGCCTGACGGCTAACGTTATTGGAACACATTTGCAAGGTAAATGTCAATGGACAACTTATTATCCATGTGTTTACAAATTTATTGTATTCCTCCTCTCAGTTAAATCTTGCCTTTTGTTTTAGAAATTACATTGTTGTCTTCCGATTGCATCTCAGTTATGTAAGTGTGGAACAATATTCATCCTTTCCCCATGGCCACATCAATTCCCACCTTCTGCTGCTTGCGCGCTTAATTCCAATATTTCTTGCCATTCGTCGGGAGATTGTACTGTTGCAACTTTGCACTTTAATTCCAAAATCAGAGAGCTTGGTAATTATCTTATTAATTAAATCCATAATGTAGATAGTTAAACAAATACTTTAACAAGCTGTGACCTGTTTGGAATGAAGACAGTTGAATATATTCTGTATGTCTGGGCTTTCCGTTTTTTTTATTACCATTAGCTTAATTTCTTTCTGGAAACATCAGTTAGCCACGCTGCAATTCGTTTTGTGCTAGCCTCTGTTTCAAATCATCTGCCATTAAATCCTTCGGCAATGAACTCATGATCGTTAATGAACAGGAAATAAATGACGTACTCTCCCGCACCATCACATTTTCTGCAACATTTTTGAATTAAATCCATCTACACCAGCTATGTCGCTTTACTTTGATTACTTTGGCTTTAACTTAATCAAATGTTTTGGTTGGATTTTAATCGCTAGCATCTCACAGATTAGTTGCTATATTCATGATGCATTTCCCTGTCTCAAGCACAGGGTCCGAATGCAAATCCATCTGTTCATACCGCGCCCAACGACTCACATTAACAGTGAACCCTTCGAAGCGCCGACCTGTGCTTCACAATTACTTTTCCATTTCAAACTTGCCAGTCTGGTCGTCTCTGCTGCAAACGCTAATAAACCTCGTTAGCTTTAAGTAGAGTAGATGGCATCAGATTATTCCAGACTCAAATTGCAGCGACGTTGGAGTTAATAACTTCGTATGCTGGTGATATAGGAGCAAATTTGGGCCATTCGCCGAGTCTGCTGCGTCATTAGAACATGGCTGATATGTTCCTCATCTGTTATCTACAATGTTACAGACCACGAACTGCATGGCGACATCAGCCAGAATATCTCCTCCTAGAAAACTAAACTAGGAGCTGGAGTCGGCAGTTTAGCCTCCAGAGCCCAACAACCTCAATATGATCATGGACGATCCCATCATGGCCTTAACGCCAGTGTCCTGCCCGCTCATTATTACTATTCACAGATTAACAATGAAAAATCTGTAAATTTACTAACTTGTCTATCGGTGTTCAAGCTATATAAGATATTTGAGCCAGTTCTGTCTCTTCTCTCACATGGAGAGTTAATGGTAATTTCCTGACTCTATTGGTGAAATCATCATTTCCTTTGACTTGGGAGATGTCATCATAATTGTTCAATTCAACAGCCGTTCTCACCACAATCACCCTTTCTGAGAGAAAATTCCCTTCCCGCGTTTCTTATCAATTCTCCTATTATATCCTGGACTTTCTCACCTGCCTTGAATATACTATTAGCCTCCACTACTCATTTCCAATATATACGACTTGCTCCACATCGTGCCAAACGATTCAGATGATCTTCCCTGCAATATGCTCCTGAAATTTATACATTATCCAGTAGCCCAGTTTCCCTCCATTGTGTTTGAAGGGTCACTGTGCCAGGTTCAGTCAATTGGCCGTGTTCATGTTTCCGTTCCTTCCCCCCATGGCTGAAACAGTGTGAAATCCCCCTTGAGTTCGCCTTGCCGCAACAAAGTTGCAAATACAAAGTATACTGTTCTTTCATTTCAAAATGAACTACTTCAGAACCCCAATTGCACGTCTGTGGATGATCCCCCTACAGTCTATAGTTCGGTGCCTTGGCTGCCTTTTGGCTGAATCTGGTGGTCTTGCTGCTTTCACTTGGTAGTCTTCTGCTTTCAATGTTGAGGTTGTTTAAAACCTCAGGAAAAGTAATTGTGAAGCACTGGTCCTCGCTTCGAAGGGACAGTGTGAAGCTTTAAAGGGAGAATGAATTATAATATGGATTCCATGCATTGAGATGTCAACTTATTCAAATATGTAATTCTCCTCTTATTTCTTCGAACTTAATAATTCGAACAAGATCATCAGCCCATTTAACCACTGAAATAATCCTGCATTATTTTACGACTACATATTTGTGTTTGAACTAAAAGGAAATCTTGTGCCATCATCTGTTTACTCATTTAGGAATGCCAAGGACTTTCATAGTTAATTATGTGTTGTATGGTCCAACTGTCCAAAATCGGTTTTCTTTTGGCTAGTGTCAGATTTAATAGCATTAAATGCTTTCTCAGTTAACCTGAGAGAATGCAATGCAAAACGTGAAGAATGTCGGAAATGTATATATATAGTGCATTATGAGCATGTGTATTTTGCAGTACAGCTATTTAAAAATGAGGTCAATCTATTTCGATGATTAGTCTTCTTAATCTTTGACAAAGGAGTTAACAGCTTGGCAGTCTGTGATGTCACTCATGGGATGGCGGGGTCTGCATTTTATGTTCAGTTGCCAGCCCTGCCATGTGCCTGTTGTCTTTAGTTTTCTGTCAGATTTCTGCTCTGTGTTCAGAAGAAAATAGTTGTGTTTCCCAGACAGACTTCTGAAAGCGTCTCTCCCAAGGACTTGTGAACAAACCGACAAGCGACTGATTGTTAGCTTTAACAGTAAGTGGCATTTGACATGTTTGTGGATTTTGCTTCACTCGAATTTTAGAGGGAGATGAGGAAGAGCTGTGAGACCGCTCTTCATTATTATAATAACTGCTTAAGTGTTCATCAAAAGCTGATCTGTTTTTCTTTTGATTGAATGTTAACAGGACTAATCGTGTGTTCAAAAGAAAGATTTTTTAAGTAACGATAAATCCCTACTTGTCAGAAGAATCACTTCTGGGAGTGAAGCATCATTTCCTCACAGTTTACAAATTGAACAGATTGTTGGGATTTCTCACCCGATTTCCTTATATAAACTGGGGGGCCTGCTCTGGTCTGGTGCTGTAACAACAAGTCCCGAAAATGTGCAAAGTTCAGCTCCACTACATATATTACATCCTAATAAATGAGACGAACATTTTACCTTGTATTGCTGACACTCGTCAACCATACACAACATCCGCTTCTGTTCATGCTACTGTCCAATAAATGTAAAACCTGTCCATGCAGTCCACCACGCTTGACTTTCCACCCACTTCCAAACATCTATATTATTACAAAGACTCAATCACACCCACCCATTCCATCGCTCACAGACGTACAGACTCACACCATCATACTGCCTTATAAACTAGCTCACTCAAACACACACCTGTGCTCATTAAAATTTGGAATAATCGTGAGACATTTGAGATGAATGGAAGGCTATACTTGGTAGATGCTGAGAGTCTGTTTACAATTGTGCGAGAGTCTAGATCCTAGGATCATATTCTCAGTATATGTGGTCACCCAGTCCGGGCAGAGAGGAGGAGAAATTTCTTCTCACGACATAACCCATTAAATTTTCGGAGTAGAACCGACTGAAAACTGCAAAACTACAGATAGACTTTGCTTCACCCCTTAATTACGTCAGAAAACATTGTTTTGTCTCTTCCTTCTCACACGTCCCATGCCTTGCGTATTCAGGATTAAGGACCATCCGTCACAACATTATCTGCACAGCATGGGTCCTTCAAAATAATCCTGAATACACAGGGCATGGGACATGTGAGAGGGAAGAGAGGGAAGAATATTTTCTGAGGTAATTGAGGGGTGAAGCCAGGTCTGTCGTAGTTTTGCAGCTTTCAATAGGTTCTTCTCTCACAATACGGGCCTTGAGCCGAAACCTGGCAGATTCTCTCCTCGGGTTCTGCATAGATTCCTTGGACCTGATTAACTGCCTTGTTCCCCAATTTCATTTTTCCTCTTGACTTTTCTGATACTTGTTGTTTAACCTGACACGTGCTGAAATTAGCCATGAATGTGTTTTATTCAGAAATACCGAACGTGTTTTTTGAAATTAAAGTGCTGTGCTCTATCTTACAAATGTAATATATAATTCCTCATAGTTATTTGAATATGTCAGTTCCTTATGGTTGTTGTTGGACTTTGCACTGACTACTGTTTATAATTAATGGGAGGCATTGACATACTGCTAGTGTCACTGGATAAGTAAACCAGACACTCAGAAAAATGCTCTGCGTACCAGGACGAAATCCCACTACTTCGCTTGAAATTTGAATTTAATACAAATCTCGAATTAAAAGTCTAACGATGACGATGAAAACATTGCCAATTGTCAGAAAGAGCTATGTGCTTCCCCTGTAGGGAAGGGAATCTGCCGCCCTTACCTGGTCTTCCAAAATGTGCCTCCACACCACAGCGATATGGTTGACTCTTCACTGCTCCCTCACGGGCAATTGCGGATGGCCAATACATTCGGGCACAGCCTGTGAAGTTCCACCGCCCGTGAATTCATGGAAAAATAATATTCTTCATTTACAGTTGATTCGTTATCTATTATGTTTTGCTTACATTATTTTTCAAAAATGTGACATGGCTTTAAGTGGTCTATAATTTGTGTTCTACATTTTGTTTGAAGTAAATGTAGACGATTAGCTTCCGATTAGGATGAATGCCGACATTCCTTGTTGGATTCTGTAATATATTGTCGGTAGGCACTGAACGGCAATGTTAGCATTGTTCTTTGATTTCATTTGCATTTGATTTCAGTTATTATTGTCACATGTATTAATATGGAGTGAAAAGAGTTGTTTCTTGCATGCTATGCAGAAAACACATACGGTACATAGGGAAGGCAAGAGAGACTTCGACCGCAGTCACTCATCGGAAGCACAGGCCCTGATGAACGGTCAGTGAGGGGGGCAGCATGAGGGCTGTCGTGCATACAGCGGCAGGGCCCGTCCGTGGCTGATGAACGGTCAGTGAGGGGTTCAGCATGGGGGCTGCCGTGCATACTGCGGCAGGGACGGTCCGTGGCTGGATTGATGAACGGTCAGTGAGGGGTTCAGCATGAGGGCTGCCGTGCAAACTGCGGCAGGGACGGTCCGTGGCTGATGAACGGTCAGTGAGGGGTTCAGCATGAGGGCTGCCGTGCATACGGCAGCAGGGGCTGTCCGTGGCTGATGAACGGTCAGTGAGGGGTGCAGCATGAGGGCTGCCGTGCATACTGCGGCAGGGGCGGGTTGTGGCTGGACAATGTGGTCCCGGAGGTGCCAGCCCGACCTCGTGGATAACGCCTTAGTCACCACCCGTCACTACCCGCTAAACCCGCGCCTCACTGCACTCCGCCAACATCCTCTCGGCCAGCCAGCCGCAGGACTAGCTGCACGCATTGGGTCCTCTGGGATCATGTACTTCCTCCTGTCTCCCTCAGCACCATGATACCTGTTTCCTGATTTTCAAAAGTACGGGAGAAACTCGCCGCTGGTAATTCGTCCTGGCAGAAGCTGAGCATCGCAGATGCCGCGGGATTAGAAGGTAAGGGCGTTCAGAATATGCCAACGGTCTTTACCGTACATGGTGTTAGAATACATTGACGCCGCTGTCCAGACACTGGACCCTGGCCTTCTGTCGGGCACCTGGCGCAGCCACGATTGCTGACTCACATGGGAATCTCCGCCTAATCGAGTTGGTTTCACTGGCCAAAGTACCCTTCCCACGTGCAGCCAGTAGTTGAAATGTTTGCTGATAATGTGAAAGAAATCCCGCTAATTGATTGGCATAGTAAATTGGCACAATCCCAGTGAACTGATCCGTGACTGGGGAACCTCTATGGTCTGTTGTACGATATTGAGGCCCTTTGTGTGAGGGCTAATCCCGAGGAGCTGCCGAGGCGATGAAAAGTGTGTCGTGTTTTCGACCGTGTGGATCGGCGCTAAGTGTGAATGATGATGATTAAAGTATATGATTAGGAAGAAAGTAACTGGGCACTTCTTCTGTCAGAGATACTATCCCAATAATGTTTATATTTGAGACGAAGTCACGTGACTGTTGTTGAATGTGGTAAATATTCTGCTGAGTGTTCTGATCCGGCAGTGCGCTCTTGTTCCAGACAGTGATGTCTAAACCAGGTGGTCGCTGATCTTTGGAGGTTTGTTTCATTCCTGGACGGGTGAGTAATTCTGTGGCAGGTCTCATTCTGAGAGAGGTGTCATTTGATTGTGCTGGGGCAGATAATCGGAAACCGAGTACTTATTCCTGAGGCGCTGCGGGGTTCTGAATCAGGCTGTAGGATTGATCCTGGGTGAAAGACGAGTGGAGATATCAGTTTCCAAGAGATGGATCTGAACCAGAAAGGCGAGCATTACTTGTGATTTTAACATCCCTGGATTGGAACCAACCTTGGAGGCTGTCATTTCCCAACAAAACTCTGAGTCTCTAATTATCTGATCAGGGATGATATTCCATACTGGGGGCATGGGAAGTTAGCCTACGTCAGATACATGGCCTGCATGTTTGGGATATTTCATAGAATTTACAGTGCAGAAGGAGGCCATTCGGCCCATCGAGTCTGCACCGGCTCCTGGAAAGAGCACCCTACCCAAGGTCAACACCTCCACCCTATCCCCATAACCTAGTAACCCCACCCAACACTAAGGGCAATTTTGTACATTAAAGGCAATTTATCATGACCAATCCACCGAACCCGCACATCTTTGGACTGTGGGAGGAAACCGGAGCACCCGGAGGAACCCCACGCACACACGGAGTGCAGACTCCGCAAAGACAGTGTCCCAAGCCAGGAATCGAACTTGGGACTCTGGAGTTGTGAAGCGATTGTGCTATCCACAATGCTACCATTGATAGGGGTCAAAACCTGTAGAGGGCCTATTTCTGGGATTGCATGCTGTGGGGATGGAGGAAAGCTGGCGATAGCCGATACCTGAGTATTGCTTGTTTGGGCGCTGTCTCTAACAATGCTCTTGTTATTTTCCCTATCGTGGTAGAAGATATGGCCACGTGACATTGCTGGTAATCCTTGGAAAATGCAGTAATCCTGCTGACGTGCATCCACTGAGGACACCAGTTCCAGCATGTGTAATCTGATTCAGAATCCGATAAGGTATTGGCGGATTGATCGCTCACCCATTGCCAAAAGTTGCCGTCTTCGTGTACACTTTTTTTTTTCCATTGTCGAAACATGACCTGTCAACGGCAAACCTGTCAAACAGATGAAATGAGATAGCCAATCTCATAAATCATTTAGGTGATTGAACGAGCGTTCAGCTGTACCGACAGGGCCGAGGTTGGGATATTTACATTATGAATTCAGAACAAGGCCAAATCCAGGCGATTTGTGAAACTCAGATTCCTTTGTGCCTGATTCAGAAAAGGACAATGTGTTATAAGTAACTAGAAATATTTACTCTCGTCTCTGTTTTGCAGTTAATTTAATGGAAATTCTGATCCTGTCCAGGAGAAATTGTGGCCTTACCGTCTGCGTCACTCGGTACCTCATCGCCATGTCAACGGCGGATCTTCTGGTTATTATCATCGTGGTCATATTGACAATAATGAATGATTATTATTTCCCAGTGAGTTTCCTATACATCACCCCTGTGTGCAGTAGTAAAATTGTCCTGATGGGAGCAGCCACAAATTGTTCCGTTTGGTTCACCATAGCGTTTTCCTTTGATCGATTTGTGGCCATTTGTTGTCAGAAGCTGAAAACAAAATACTGCACCGGAAAAACAGCGACTGTGGTTCACGCAACAACTGGAATGCTGGTATTTTTAAAAAACATTCCCTTCTACTTTACAGTAAAGCCTATATTCATATTCAACAATGTACCTTGGGGCTGTCAAAAGAAAGCAAGCATATATTTTGATGCTGGATGGGTTGGATTTCACTGGTTTGATAAGGTCACAACTCCGTTGCTCCCGTTCGGTTTAATTCTGTTGGTAAACGCTCTGACAGTCAGACACATTATTATGACAAGTCGGGTCCGTCAGGGACTGATGACGCACAGTAAGGGAAAAAATTACAGTGATCGAGAGATGGAAAGCAGAAGGAAATCTATGATTTTACTCTTCAGCATATCTGGAACCTTCATTCTCTTCTGGTCGGTCAATGTTATAAAATTCCTGTATATTAAAGTGATCGGATTATTTAATATCGGTGAATTTGTATACACATTAGAAAGAGCTGCAGCTATGCTGCTCAATTTAAATTGTTGCACAAACACATTTATTTATGTGGGAACTCAGTCCAAGTTCAGAGATCAAATCAAGTTAACGCTGAAATATCCGTTCAAAGCCATAGCACAGAGACTCCACCAATCTAGGAACTCCGCCTGGAGACTGACAGCCGGGTCAGCGATTCAGGTGTAAAGCAGTATCACTGCGATCTGCTTCAGCTGAGCAGAAATCCTATCCCCATCACTCCGATAACCTGTCAAACAGATATAATCATCCAGTCAGTGAAGTTCGTCTCAGCAAACCGTTGAATATGAACTGGTGATGTAAGGACCCATCAGCCAATAAGGTAATCTAAGGGAAACACCCGCAGAATCACTGAGGAACTGAACAGAGAGAGAAGGCTCCATGACATTGAACCGCAGTTCTGAACTACGTCACCTCCATTCAGAACACTGGCGGTTTAATGGTGACGGAGAGCCGGGAATGACGGTAGGAAATGTGGCCAATTACTGGCGACGGAGAATCGCTTCCTGGTCTGACGTCGTCGTTGAACTTGTCTGGATAATCCCAGCGACATTTTTCGATATCGGACAAAAATTCAGAGTCCTTCCCATTGTCAACTGAGATATTCGCTATTTGAAGTACACGGGATAGTGGTGGGAAATCCAGGAAAGCCACAACTTTAAAAGGTATTTTTGGCCAGAGTAATGTACAGTCTTCTTTCTCGGCTTCGAGAGCGAATTAAATGGAATTAAATCTGGAATATCACGCAAGAATCTGCCTCGAGTTTCAAATAGGAAAGCAAGACATGAGTAAGGAGGACGCTTTCAGAAAGGCAGTGCGTCCTACCTCATTTATCATTCAGAATTATAGTTTTGATTGGATATCATGTCAATCTTGTTCACATGGCAACATGAACTCGTCGACAACAATCTGAGAATGGCCAGTAAATCTGTATTGGATGAAGGTTCAGGTATAAATATCATTCAGGCTTTTCCCACCCTTAAGTATAGCTTCATGTAATATCATACCTCGGAAAATAGAGCATAGGAGCAGCAGGACGCCATTTAACTTTCCGTTTCAATTACTTGTTTATTTTTTAAGTTGCATGTTATCTTTAAACGATTAATCTTTATATAATTAAAAACAAATACTGAAAGGTTTTGAATTTAAGGGGCAATTCAGCATACACAGTCCACCAATCCTGCACATCTAATTGGTTGTGGGTGTGAGACTACCACAGACACGCGGGTAATGTACAAAATCCACAAAATCAGCATTTTTAACCACCGTACTGCCCCATTTAACCGATTAAGTTAAACATGATGTTGTTTCTTTCTACTGTTTTTTTCCTGCGTTGTCGAGGTGGGTCTACTCCGTGCATGCAGAAATCCCCCTAAACGTGTGGCACAACATTTTCACTGACTTATCTATTCCACTAATTTTCCAAATCATTTTAACCAGCACAGCATTCAAACCCTCACAACTCCTCTCATTTAAATTTAAAGACATAGCCTCAAACACATTTTCGTCCCCTCACAATGAAGAGAAAATTGAATCAAAAAATGTTCGCTGCTACCGAGATGCCTCTTTCACTGTGAGATGTTTAATTATTTCTGTCCAATGCCAGTTCCAGGTCCAGCAGAGCGCACACTCCAGTTGGATTCAGAATATAATATTCAAAGAATCTGTAACGAAGATTTTCAATGAACCGTTCTTTAAGTCTGCCTGTACGATTCTGAATGTTCCAGGTTAAATACAAGTTTCTGTCTCCATGATTATCGCTGTGCCTTTCTCTTAAGCTTCAATTCCCTTTTACTTTATGCTGAATTCTACATTGTGGTTATTATTTGTGGACGTTGTACATGTCACCCCCAACTGAATCATTGCCTTAATCACTTCTCATCTGCCAACAAACCATTTTCATCTCTTGGTCTTCTGAACTTAGATCATCACTCTCCAATAATAATAGCTTATTGTCACATGTGGGTTTCAAATAAGTTACTGCAAAAAGCCCCTTGCCTCCATATTCCAGCACCAGTTCGGGGAGTCCGGTATGTGAATTGAATCCACGCTGCTGGATTGTTCTGCATTACAAGCCAGGTATTTAGCCCAGTGTGTTAAACAAGGCCCTCTTCGCTGGTGATATCACCAGTAACCAGCAAAACCACTCCTTAACCTTGTTCCCCATTCATTTACAGCCAACCCATCCTTCATTCTTCAATACTCAGGCCAAAATCATTGCCCTCTTCCCACCATTTCTCCATAATGGCTATCGAATGTTGATTCTGTCTTGCCAGTCCGCTCTCAGTTCATCTGCTTTATTTCACATGTTCGGTCCATTCAGTTACAGATCTTTTATTTTCATCATTTTATTCTTTTTCATAACCTGAAAATGAAATGAAAATTAAAATCGCTTATTGTCGATGGGCTGCCACCACTGTTTCGTTTTAAGTCCTCACATCTCACCTAGTTATGCGTGATGGAACCATCAATTCAGCGAACACGTGTAGTTGGATCTGAACAGAGGATTTAATACACTTACAATAGAGCCAGCCTATTCGACGTTGAACTTCGGTGAACTGGCAGGTTGGCTCTCAGGCACTGATATTTATACATCGGTCCCATAAGGAGGAGTCCTGGGCGGAGCCAAGGGAGGAGCCCAGTACAATCTCTCGCGTACTCCCAGAGCGACTCCCGCTCGTGGTCGGATAGTGCAACTGCACTTACAATGGGTAGATAACGAACATATATACATGGAGTGATATTGGCAACTATATATAGTGTGAATCACATTCACCAGATTCACCCCCTGTTAAAAAAAACAAGTCCGGCGGGGGTGATGACTCAAAGGGTCAGTCTGCCCGGTGGACGAATTGTCCGTTTTCATCTGCGGAGCACCGGGGTTGCTGTCTCATGCGGTGGATGGGCTGGCGTCGAGATCTGTGGTATTTTTGCCAGCTCCAGGGCGAGTCTTGGTCGAGCCTCATACACCTCCTGGTCGAATGGAGACTGGGGGCACGGGGGGCGGGCTGGTGCCGGCGCTCGGGACTGGTGGAGTGAGCTCGCAGAATCGGGGGCGCAAGGGGCGACCACATAGGGAACGGGGAAAGGAGTACCTCGGTGGGGGTAGATGGGGTACTGGATCCAGCGGGTGCCAGGTCCCGGAGGGGCACTGTGTCCTGGCGACCATCCGGGAACTCAACGAATGCGTACTATGGGTTGGAATGAAGCAGGCGCACCTTTTCAACAATGGGGTCGGTCTTGTGCGCCCTGACAGGCTTCCTTAGGAGATCCGGGCCTGGCGTCCTCAGCCACGCCGGAAGTGAGAACCCTGTGGTAGTGCCCATGGAACAAATAAAGAGCCATTCGTGGGAGGGGGGGGGCTGGGGTTTGGTTGGTAGCTGTACAGAGGAGGGATCTAATTGTGTGGAGCGCGTCGGGAAGGACTTCCTGCCATTGGGAAAATTGGAGCTTCCTGGACCTGAGGGTCAGTAGGACGGTCTTCAGGACTGTCCGGTTCTCCCTCTCCACCTGTCCGTTCCCCCTGGGGTTCTAACTAGTAGACCTGCTCGAGGCGCTGCCCTTGTCGAGCAGGTACTGACGCAGCTCGTCGCTCATAAAGGACGCACCCCGGTCGCTGTGCACGTAGCTGGGGAAACCAAACAGGGTGAAGACAGTATGCAGGGCCCTAATGACTGTGTGGGAGGTCATATCAGGGTATGGGATGGCGAATGGGAATCGGGAGAACTCGTCAATAATGTTAAGGAAGTAAATATTTTTGTTAGTGGAGGGGAGTGGTCCTTTGAAATCGATCGAAAGGCATTCAAAGGGCCTAGATGCCTTGACCAGGTGGGCCCTGTCTGGTCTATAGAAGTGCGGTTTGCATCCGCACAGATCGGGCAGTCCCTGGCGACCACTTTTACCTCCTCGTTGGAGAAAGGCAGGTTTCGGGCTCTGATATAGTGGGCGAGCCGGGTGACCCCTGGGTGGCAGAGGTCATCGTGGATGGCATTTTGGCGGTTGATTTGCGCGCTGTCGCATGTTCCGCTGGATAGGGCATCCGAGGGCTCATTGAGCTTCCCCAGTCGATATTTGATATCGTAATTGTAGGTGGAGAGTTCAATCCTCCACCGAAGAATTTTGTCATTTTTAATTTTACCCCTTTGCGAGTTGGCGAACATGAAGACGACCGACCGTTGGTCGGTGATAAGTGTGAACTTCTTACCTGCGTGGTAGTGCCTCCAGTGTCGTATATTCTCCACGATGGCTTGTGCATCTTTCTCGACTGAGGAGTGTCGGAGTTCTGAAGTGGATAGAGTACGGGTGAAAAATGCAACGGGCCGTCCTGCTTGATTTAAAGTGGTTGCGAGAGCTACCTCTAAGGCGTTGCTCTCAACCTGAAAAGGAGTGGATTCATCCACTGCCCGCATGGCTGCTTCGGCGATGTCGTCCCTGATGCAGCTGAAGGCCTTGCATGCCTCAGCAGGCAGGGGAAATAGTGTAACCTTGAAGAGTGGACGGGCTTTGTCCTCATATTGGGGGACCCACTGGGCGTAGTGTGAAAAGAGCCCCTAGCACCGTTTGAGGGCCTTGTTGCCATGGGGGAGGGGGAGTTCTAACATGCGGTCCGGGTCTGGGCCCAGGACTCCGTTCTCCACGACGTAGCCGAGGATGGCTAGTCTAGTTGTGCGGAACACACATTTCTCCTTGTTATATGTAAGGTTTAATTTTTGGGCCGTCTGGAGAAAACGGTAGAGGTTGGCGTTGTGGTCCTGCTGGTCATAGCCGCAGATGATAACATTATCCAAGTACGGGAACATGGCCCGCAGCCCGTACTGGTCCACCATTCGGTCCATTGCTCGTTGGAACATCGAGACCCCATTAGTGACGCCAAAGGGAACCCGGAGGAAATGGAAGAGGCGGCCATCGGCCTCGAACGCCGGGTAGTGGCGATCCACCGGGCGGATTGGGAGCTGGTGGTATGCAGACTTCAGATCCACCGTGGAAAATATCTGATATTAGGCAATCTGGTTTACCGTCTGCAATTCTGGGGAGGGGATACGCGTCTAGGAGCATAAAGCGATTGATGGTCTGGCTATAATCGACGACCATGCATAATTTTCCCCCGGTCTTGACGACCACCACCTGAACTCTCCAGGGACTGTTACTGGGATCCCCTCACTGAGCAGCCTTCGGACCTCCGTTCTGATAAATACCCTATCCTGCAGGCTGTACTGCCTGCTGCGGGTAGCTACCGGTTTGCAATCAGGGGTGAGGTTGGCAAAGAGAGGAGAAGGGGTGATGCGCAGCGTGGCGAGGCTGCAGATAGTGAGTGGGTCAGGGGCCCGCCGAAGCTGAGGGTGAGACTTTTAAGGTTACATTGTAAATCCAAGTCAAAGAGGAGTGGCGCGCAGAGGTCGGGCAAGACATATAGTTTAAATTTGTAACAGCTCGCGCCTCGAATCGCTAGCGTTGCTGTAGTGCGGCCTTGGATTTGGATGGAATGGGAGCCCGAAGCGAGGGCGATTGTTTGGTTGACGGGATAAATAGGGTGGGAACAGCGTCTTACCAGCTCTGGGTGTATCAATCTCTCTGTGCTCCGGGAGTCGAAGAGGCACGACGTGATGTACCCGTTGATCTGGACCACCGTCATCGAATTTCTCAGATGCTTGGGGCGAGATTGGTCGAAGGTGACGGCGTTAAGATGCGGGCCGCGTGGTGGATGCCCGGGGGAGTTGAATTCTTCCGATCGGGCGTCCTTTCGAGTGCATGCTGCTGCGTTCTGGCGTGCTTGATGCAGGAACATTGTGCTGAGTTGTGGGCCATGTGGTGACTGCCAGGGGAGGTCGTACTCCTCCGATGAGCTGTTTGAGTCTGGGGATGCAGCTAGGGCCCGGAGATCGCACATGAGCGGTGGTGATGAAGATGGCGTCCAAGATGGCGGCCCCCATGAATCGCACTTGGCCGGCCGCATGGTGGAGGTTTTCCAAGATGGCGGCCCCCATGGATCGCACGTGGCGGGAGGGGGCGGAGCCTGAGCGTAGGCCGCAGTCTTTCGGGCCCCGCGGGACTGCTGGTGCGGGGGTCGATGTTTTTGGACTGTTGGGGTGTTGAGGGCTGGGGCCCTTCTGCCGAGGCACACTCCAGCAGAGTGGCTTTCCTTCCTGCAGCTGCTGCAGGTCGCGGATCGGGCTGAGTAGTGCTGCCACAGGTGCTGGCTTTGTCCACAGAAGTGGCAGGCTGGAGCAGTTGAATAACTGGTTTGGGGAGCTGAATAGTGGCAGGCTGGAGCAGTTGAATAACTGGTTTGGGGAGTTGAATAGTGGCAGGCTGGAGCAGTTGAATAACTGGTTTGGGGAGTTGAATAGTGGCAGGCTGGAGCAGTTGAATAACTGGTTTGGGAGCTGAATAGTGGCAGGCTGGAGCAGTTGAATAACTGGTTTGGGGAGCTGAATAGTGGCAGGCTGGAGCAGGTGAATAACTGGTTTGGGTAGCTGAATAGTGGCAGGCTGGAGCAGTTGAATAACTAGTTTGGGTTGCTGAATAGTGGCAGGCTGGAGCAGTTGAATAACTGGTTTGGGGAGCTGAATATTGGCAGGCTGGAGCAGTTGAATAACTGGTTTGGGGAGCTGAATAGTGGCAGGCTGGAGCAGTTGAATAACTGGTTTGGGTTGCTGAATAGTGGCAGGCTGGAGCAGTTGAATGACTGGTTTGTGTTGCTGAATAGTGGCAGGCTGGAGGAGTTGAATAACTGGTTTGGGTAGCTGAATAGTGGCAGGCTGGAGCAGTTGAATAACTGGTTTGGGTTGCTGAATAGTGGCAGGCTGGAGCAGTTGAATAACTGGTTTGGCGAGCTGAATAGTGGCAGGCTGGAGCAGTTGAATAACTGGTTTGGCGAGCTGAATAGTGGCAGGCTGGAGCAGTTGAATAACTGGTTTGGGTTGCTGAATAGTGGCAGGCTGGAGCAGTTGAATAACTGGTTTGGGTTGCTGAATAGTGGCAGGCTGGAGCAGTTGAATAACTGGTTTGGCAGCTGAATAGTGGCAGGCTGGAGCAGTTGAATAACTGGTTTGGCGAGCTGAATAGTGGCAGGCTGGAGCAGTTGAATGACTGGTTTGTGTTGCTGAATAGTGGCAGGCTGGAGCAGTTGAATAACTGGTTTAGGGGGCTGAATAGTGGCAGGCTGGAGCAGTTGAATAACTGGTTTGTGTTGCTGAATAGTGGCAGGCTGGAGCAGTTGAATAACTGGTCTGGCGAGCTGAGTAGCTGGCTGGGGAAGCTGAGTAATTAGCTGGAGCAGCTGGATAGCTTGAGTATTTGACTGGGCAGTTGGGCGACCGGCTGTGGCAGCGCGATAGCTGGAGGGCCTTGTGGCACAGGCTTGGGGGGTCCTCAGGTCGGGGGCCCATGCGGGGTTAGCGGGGTCCGCGGGAAACGACTTAAGGCTGCGGAAGGAAATTTCCATTGTGATAACAGCTTCTACGGTAGTCTCTCAGACTTGGGCCCGATTTTCTAATAGTCTCTGGTGTACATAATTAGATCGAAGGCCTGCTACAAAAACATCCCAGAAAGCAAGCTCCCTATGTTCGTCCGTGGTTACAGCCTAGTAATTGCAGTCATTTGAGAGATTGGTCAACTTGCGTGCAAATTCAACTAAAGTTTCAGTAGATCGTTGCCGGCGAGTCGTGAGCACATGGCGGCAAAGACCTCGTTCATGGGCCCAATATACATTTTGTCCAAAATCGCCAGCGTAGCGGTGTAAGAACCGGCTAGATTTAGTTGTGTAGAAATTCTGTGGCTTACCCTCTCGTTCAGTAGGCTGAGCTTTTGTTCCTCCGTAGTTTCAGCGGTGCTGATCTCGGTCAGGAAGGTAAAACATTTCAGACAGTGGCAAAAGGTTTCTTTCTCCTCTGCATCCTGCGGATCGAGTTCTGGACGTCCTGGTTTTAGAGCAGATTCCATGCTTTACTTCGGCAGCTTCTTAAGTGTATTAAATTGATGGAACCATCAATTCAGCGAACACGTGTAGTTGGATCTGAACAGAGGCTTTAATACACTTACAATAGAGTCAGCCTATTCGTCGTTGAACTTCGGTGAACTGGCAGGCTGGCTCTAAGGCACTGATCTTTATATATATAGTGTGAATCACATTCACCACAATGCGGTTCACACTAATTCCGATCCCAACATGGTCCGTGAATACACGGTTATAACGGTACACATTACTTAATCTCCAGTCAATTTCTCAACGTCCCACGTTTCGCCACTGATTTCTTCTGGAACAATATTTGATCCAGGTATCCATGACTGTAATTTCCAACAAGTCAGGGACCGTCTGCCGTGCAATGATGTTGCGTATGGTTGCTTTCGATCAGATAGCATGACACTTTCAATTATGTGTTCAGCCGGCGGGGTTCGCATTAATCCCAATCTCAGTCAAACCAGTAGCCCGGACTGAGTTGCATTGTCCCATTGGATAAAATACATATCCATGGAATAAATTATCTAAGCATGCACCAATTTGTTAATTTGTCATCAGTGACATATCTATTGCCGTTAGGAACCGACACGTTCATTTAAACCTGGATAATGAGGAGCGGCGCAGAAACCCAAACAAGCACTTCCTCCTGCAGCCGGTAAATGGAATGGCAGACTGCCAGGAGACCCTCCAGAATCAAAACATCACACTGCGCAGGGAGTGTATCAGGAAAAAGTTCGATCAGAGCATCTCGCGAAGCTCAATGAGCGCCGCTCACATTTGTACGCATTTCATTATTTGTAAAACTTCTGACTTTAGTCGAAAACGTGTTCCTTTTAAAAATAAATTTAGAGTACCCAATTATTTACTTTCCAAAGGTGAAATTTAGCGTAGACAATCTACCTCCGTTGCACATCTTTGGTGTGTGGGGGTGAAACCCACGTAGACACGGGGTGCAGTTTCCACGTAGTGCAAACTGCACACGGGCAGTGACCCATAGTCGGGACTCGAAAACGGGTCCTCAGCGCCCGAGGCTGCAGTGCTAACCAGTGTGCCACCCCTGAAAACGTGTTTCTGATCGATTTCAATTATCCAGACATGAAAGCTGTGAACCATCATAACGAGGTTTTATTCAAAATTATGATGCCTTCTAGCGGATTCAGAGGTCAATTTTCACCAGTGTGAAATTATATGTAGCTTCCGAATTCCCTTAATGTGCAGATTCATTGGTAAAGTAATATCTCTCTTCCACAAGTCTGGCAAATTGTTTGCGAATAGTTACAGAGTAGTTACTTTTACATAGTTGCTCGATCAGGGAGAATATTTCAGATAGTGATCGGCTGACCATCGAACAGTTCGGAAAATAATGTAAATGTGGTCGAAGGTGAACATTTCCATTTTGATGAGAAAAAGGAAAAGAGCTAAACCCACTCCTACTTCCTATTATCTGTGGCAACGTTTGGAAACTGTCAAGATTTCAGTGATAAATATATTTCTTTTTAATTATTGTCACTGAAATTTAAACATATCCATGTCAAAAAAGTGCAACACAACACAATAGTGCTGCACGCATCAACGTTGACAGGCAATAACATGAACCCCAATAGCTGAAATATAACATGAAGCAAGAAACAATCCCCGTCCCTCCCACACATAGACAACAGTGGACAGATCTTTAAAGTGCAGAATAACAGGCCACCATCTATCCCCTCTCCGTGAACCTGACCTTTTCGAGGTACAGGAATTGCATCCGATCACCCAGCAATGCTGCGGCACTGGCTGGTGTCACTTGTCTCCGGCTCAACCATATCCATCACCGGGCCAGCAGCGATACGATTATCAATGCATTCATCCCGCTCCTTCCTCAACAACAGCTAGTCCCACACGACGTACACAACTAATAGGCAAGGTTTCAACTCAACCTTCAGGCGTGCTGATATGCTTCGGGAAAAAACCGCTAAAAACCACAAGCTTGGGAAAGAAACAGAAAATGTGCCTGTGGTGAGCAGGATCTCCAAAACACAGCTCACACTTATCTTCCACCCCTTCAAAACGTCGGCTGAACCTGACCCTGGTGAGGTGCGCCCGATACACAACATTGATACATACATAGATACATAGATACAGATAAGATCGGAGCAGGAGGAGGCCTTTTGGACCTTCGAGCCTGCTCCGCCATTCATCACGATAGTAGTTGATCATCCAACTCAAAAGCCAAAGCCGGTTTCCTCCCCATAGCCTTTCATCCCATTCTCCCCAAGTGCTATAACCAGCCGTCTCTGGATATATTCAAAGCTATAGCATCAACTTCTTCCTGTGGTATTGAATTCCACAGGATCACTACTCTTTATGTGAAGAAATTTCTCCTTATCACTGTCCGAAATAGTTTACCCTGAATCCTGAGTCTGTGACCCATGGTTCTAGACACACATACAGTTAGTAACATCTTCCCTGCATCTACACTGTCAAGTCCTGTTTTATAAGTCTCCATGAGATCTCCCTCATTTTTCTGAACTCCAGCGAGAACAATCCCATCCTGGTCAATCTCTCCTCTGACAGTCCCGCCATACTTGAAATTATTCTGGTAAACATTCGCTGCACTCCCTCGAGAGCAAGAACATCCTTCCTCAGAGAAGGGGATCAAAACTGCACACAATACTCTGTGTTGCCTCAACAAGTCTATGTACAATTGTAGCAACACATCGCTGCTTCTATACTCCAAACCACTTGCAATGAAGGCCAACGTACCATTTTGCTTCTTTTCCGCCTGCTGCACCTGCCTGCTTACATTCAGCGAATCGTGCACAAGGACACCCAGGTCACGCTGCACACTCCCGTCTCCCAATTTACAACCATTTAGGTAGTTTTCGGGCTTCCAGTTTTTGCTTCCAACCTTCAAAACATCACACTTATCCAAATTATACTGCATCTACAATTGGTTTGCCCACTCGCCCAACCTGTCCAGATTTCGCTGTAGGATCCCTGCATCCTCGTCACAATTCACCCTCCCACCTAATTTGATATCATCTGCAAACTTTGAGATTTTACATTTTGTTCCCTCATCCAAATCATTAATATATATTGTGATTAGCTGGGGTACCAGTACCGATCCCTGAGGTACCCCACTGGTTAAAGCACGACAATTTGAAAATTACCCATTAATCCCTACTCTCTTTCCTCTCTGCCAACCAGTTTTCTATCCACAGCAGTGCATTTCCCCCAATCCCATGCGATTTTGTTTTGCACAATAATCTCTTCTGCAGGACTTTTTCAAACGCCTTCTGAAAGTCCAAATATACCACATCGTCTAGATTCCCCTTGTCAACTGTACTGGTTACCTCTTCAAAGAATTCCAACAGATTTGTCAAGCATTATTTTCCCTTGAGCTGTATATATCGCAACGTCGCAGGTGATGACGTAGCATCTACCCACCAGAGCAACGGACTCTGCACCTCCTCTTCCAAAATGGGTCACAGCTCCTTCCACTTGGCCATCACATCTTCCAGTGCAGCTTGCTCTTCCCTCGCGAATATACTGGACGTACCGCCCTCCATCGAATGCATTCGAGAGAATCCTTTCAAACAGAGTAGACGGCGGTGCCTCCGGCAATGTCGGAAGTGCCCCTGAACAAATCCCGCAGTTGTAAATAGCAGAACAGAGCCGACTATCCCGGTTCCACTGTCTCCCTCCCCCCAAACCGCCCCACCCCCCACCCCCACCAGCCCTCTCTTTCACCTCCTCCTAACTCGGGAACGGCCCCTCCAGGAAGAAGTATTTCAACCTTCCGAACCGTTTGGCTCCTCAGCCCCGAATGCTGCATCCAATTTTGTCGGCTCAAACAAATGGGTCCCGTAGATAAATGCCACCTTGACACTGCTACCAATTTAAACTGCTGGAGGAATCTCCGCCATATATTCGATGTAGAAATTACCACCGGAACCACAATGTATTTTGCCAGAACAAACGGCAGTGATGACGCCACCATCGCTTCCAAACCTGTCCCTTTGCAAAACCCCGAAGGCATCCATATCAAAATGACTGCGTGAACCCGAAACCACCCCAACACCTTCTCCGTATTGCTGCACAAGAATAATAAATATGAGGTAATGCTTTTTGGTAAGTCTAATACAGATGGGAACATCTGTTGCCAGTAAATGGCAAATCCCTTATGAGTATTAACAGGCAGAGGAGATCTAGGTGTACAGGTACAGAGGACGCTGAAAGTAGCTACGCTGGTGGACAAGGTAGTGAAGAAGGCATTTGACATGCTTGCCTTAATTGATCGGGGCATTGCACATAAAGATACACTACATGCTGCAGTTGTACAGGATGTTAGTTCCGCCTCACTTGGAATATAACGTGAAACACTGGCGTCACGCTACCAGAAGGATGAGGGGGCTTTGGGGATGGTACAGAAAACATTTACTTGAATTTGACTCCTCTGAAGTGCATTACGTATGAGGAGAGGTTGGATAAGGGTGAGGGGGCTTTGGAGCGGGTACAGAAAATGATTACCGGGATGTTGCCTAGTGTGAGGGGAATTGGACATGAAGAGAGATTGAATGAAGAAAAAAGTACAATGCAGCAGAAACAGGCTCTCCAAGCCTGTACCTGCCATGATCCCATCCTTGTTCAAAACCCTTGGCAATTTCTAGTTCCGTCTACCTCTATACCCATCTTATCCATGTATTTGTCGAGATGCCTTTTGAACGCAGTTAATGCATCTGCTTCCACAACCTCCCCTGGAAACGTGTTCGAGGTGTTGACCACCCTCTGTGTAAAAAGGAAACTGTCCCGCACATCTCTTAACTTTACCACACGGACCTTTATCTTGTGCCTCCTGGGACTGACCTCTGAACCCAGGACAAGAGTGCCTGCCCATCCATTCTAACCATGCTCCTTATAATTCTCTATCAGGTCACCCCTCTACCTCCATCGTTCTACTGAAAACAGTGAGAGTCAATTGAGCCTCTCTACATAGGTAACACCCTCCAGACCAGACAACATCCTTGCAAACCCTTCTGTACCCGCGTCAAATCCTCCAAATACTTCTGGTTTTGTGGCGACCAGAATTGAGCATAATATTCCAAATGCGGCCTTACCATATTTCTTTACAGCTGCAGCATGCCTTGCCAGTTTTCAATTCTCGATACACCGGCCGTATACTTTCTTGACTATCTTGCTGTCTTGTGTTGCAACTTTCAAAGATTTGTGGACCGTTACGCCCAGACATCTCTGACTTTCTATATTCCGAAGATTTTTACCGTTTACTGTATATTTCCCCTCTACGTTGGACCTACCAAAATGCAGTACCTCACGTTTGACCGGATTAACTCGATTTACCATTTCACTTCCCAAGTCTCCAACCTATCTATATCCTGCTGCATCCTCTGACAATTCTCAACACTATCTGTTACTCCACGAAGCTTGATGTCATCCGTAAGTTTACTAATCAGACCATCTATATTTGACTCCAAAACGTTTATGTACACTACAAACTATAGGCCCCTGAACAGATCCCTGTCGAACACCACTAGTCACGACCATCAATTCGTAAAAACACCCTCTACTGGTACTTTTTGCCTTCTGTGAACGGATCAGTTCTGTATCCATAGCCAACTCACCTCTGACCCTGGGTGACTTTACCTTTTTTACCAGTCTGCCATGAGGCACTTTTCTAACGGCCTTACTGAATTCCATGGAAACAACAGCCTAACCTGAACAATCATCTGTGTTAGCTCCTCAAAAAGCACGATCACTTTAGTGAGGCACGACCTCCCCTTCACAAAACCATGCTGTCGATCGCTTATGAGTCAATTTGTTTACAAATGCGTCTCAATCCTGTCCCTGGGAATTCTCGCCAATAATGTACTTACAACCGACATGATGCTCACCAGCCTATAAATTCCAGGATTATTCCTGCTACCTTTCTTAACCACATTAGCTATTACCTTGTCCTCTGGGATCTCTTCTGGAGACAATGTGGATACAAAGATGTCAGTCAAGGCCCCAGTAATTTCCTCCCTTGCTTTCCTTAGTATTCTGGGATAAATCCCATCTGGCCCAGGGGACTTATCTAACTTATCAGCTATTAAAATACCCAATACCTCCTCCTTTTCGATATTAACATGATCCAGCCTATTCGCAAACCTTGACCAAGAGTCACCTTCCACAAAGTTCTTTAGTGAACACTGATACAAAGTAATAATTGTGTAATTGAGGAAATAGCCCATTTCCTCTGACTCAGCACATAGATTTCCCCGACTATCCTTAAGTTGTCCAGTCATTTTCCTAGCCACCATCTTGCTTTTTACATATGAATAAAATGATTTGGAATTCACGTTAATCCTACTTGCCAAGAACTGTTCATGATGTTATGGGAGAGGTGTTTTCAGAACCCCAAAATGTACAATGGAGTCCAACCTACCCCCCTTTTCTATGGATTGTTGCTTTTGAAGCACGCGGCTTGTTCCCTAGGTGTGGTATTGCAATTATGGACACGTGGTTTTAAAAGAACTCAATGTTTATTCCATGAACTCAACTTAACTTTTTAAAATAAACATTGGATCTCCTCACACCCCTGACTTCAAAGATAACTCCGAAAAGAACACAACACTACCCAATCCTGCAAACTGTTATTTTAAACCTCCAAAACACTTCAACTCTTAAAAATTAGGAGCCGAACAGGTTACATTCAATATATTTATAGTCTTTGAATTTGCAGAAATCACCAGACCAGCTCTTTTACTTCCAGCTGCTCTCTCAAACCAGCCAGGCACTTTTCAGCTGCTCTCGAAAACTGAAACTAAAAACTTCAAAATGGCTGAGCTAAAAACCCAGCTCCACCCACACTCTGGACATCACTGCATTTCTTAAAGGTATATTGCTTGAACATCAATTTCTTCAAGGCACTCTCACATTAAACCTCCTCGCCAAGAAAAACAAATAAACTATCAACTTCAGGATGGATTTATTGTTCTACTTTTGCACCATTCACTTAGAAATGCACACAGTAAATATACATTTTCATTTAAAGAATACAACACACTCAAACTGGCATAATAATATAGTCCATTTTTCTTTATTATTCTTCCTCCAACCGAAAAACATCTCGATTGACAGTCTCTTTGAACAAGAAAGTCTCTGCACGATCCATCCATTCCTCTACTCCTCTGTATTTCTCTTTAGAACTAAATACTTTAGTTCAATCTGACCACAGTGCCCCTTGCAATTCTCCAATACACGAACATTGGTTACCACAGCTTTCAAGCAGTCAAATGCCTGTTGAAAGTCAGCTGTCCATTTAACTTTTCAACGTTTCTTCAGCAAGTCTATCAGTGGAGTAATCACTCCACAAAACATTTGAACAAATGTTCGATCAAATCCACTCATGGGAAGAAATCGTATTATTTCTCTTTGTCTTGAGGGTATCGGAAACTCCTCAAGGAAAGTGATTTGGGCTTCTCCAAATTCACTTTCGGCGAGGTTCATCACCAAACCCGCCTCCTGAAGTCGATCGAAGAACTCCATACGATGATTTAAATGTTATTTCCGTGCCTGGAAGTTGGAAATAAAAGCAGATTGTCCCACTCACAGTGCAATCCTTCAAACGTGGGATAGGATAAGAGTCCGTTATTTTAACTGCATTCACCTTTCTATAGTCCACACACAACCGTTGGGTTCCGTCTGGTTTAGGTACCATCGCTGAGCTCCATTGGCTGCACCCTACTTCAATTATGCGATTTGAAAACATGCTCTCAATCTCTTTGTTAACCTGTGCCAACTTTAAAGGGTTGAGTCGATATTGATGTTGTTTGGTCGTAACAGCAGTTCCCACATCTACATCTTTTACAGCCATGTTAGTACTTCCAAATTTATCTCTACAAACGTGCCCATGTGAAATCAATAGCTCTTTCAGGTCAGTTCGTTTATCCTCTGGAAGGTAACGTAACAATTCATCCCAATTTTTAAGAACATCCTCATTTTCCAATTTAATTTGATGTACGTCAAATTCACAGTCACCTGGATTTGGTTCGTCACGTTGAGTTAGAATCATCAAAACCTCTGTTTTCTCTCCTTCCCTTTCAAAATACATTGTAAGCATATTCACATGACACACTCCGTGAGTCTTCCTTCTATCTATTGTTTTTACCACATAATTCACCTCACTTAATTTACTTTCACAATTTCCTTAATTTCCTTGCACAAAATCTAGCTTTTAAAGGCTCACCTACCACTGGTAACAACACTAAAACTTTATCCCCACTTGTAAAACTCCGAATTTTGGAATTCTTGTCCGCTGCCCATTTCATCACATTTTGTGCTACTTTCAAATGTTGTCCAGCCAATTCACCTGCTCTATTTAATCGTTCCCTAAAATTTGACACCTAATCCAATAGTGTAATTTCCAAATTTCTCACCCACCAATTTTTCCTTAATCAATTTAAGTAGTCCTCTTACCTCATGACCAAAAATTAGTTCAAAAGGACTAAATTTGATAGACTCATTAGGTGCATCCCTCATTGCAAACAATACGAATGGGATTCTTTTATCCCAATCCTCTGGCTAATCTTGACAATACGCCTTCAACATTGTCTTTATTGTCTGATGCCACCTTTCTAACGCTCCCTGCGATTCTGGATGGTACACATTTGATTTAAATTGTTTTATTCCTAAGCTATCCATAACGTCTTTGAATAACTTTGAAGTAAAATTTGATCCTTGATCCGATTTGATTTATGTGGGTAGTCCATATCTTGGAAAGAATTTTAGTAACTCCTCCACAATCCTTTTAGCTGTAATATTACGTACTGGAATTGCCTCTGGAAACCTAGTAGACAGAACCATTATAGTCAAATAATATTGATTCCCACTTTTTGTTTTAGGAAGCGATACTGCACAATCAATTAGGACCCTCGTAACAGGTTTCTCAAATGCTGGAATGATATTAAGGGCGCTTGTTTTATCACTGCTTGTATTCTCCCTATCTTTCACATGTGACATGATTGACAAAATGTAACAACATCTTTATGTAGGCCAAGGCAATAAAATTGTTTCTGGATTTTAGCTTGAATCTTCCTTATTCCTAAATGACTTCCCACTGGTACCTCATGTGAAATTCGCAACATCTCCTTTCTATACCCTACCGGCAAAACTACTTGATGAACGTGTGCCCACATTTCATCCGCCTGCAGCTGTACAGGTCTCCATTTTCTCATCAAGACATCACTTTTACGGTAGTAACACTCTGGTATACTCTCAGATTCCTCTTCCGCATATTCTTCCTGATATATCAGTTTTATTTCTACATCTTTCTGTTGTAACTCTCCAATTTCCCTGAACTAAAAATATCCGCCTCATCCTCCACCTGCTCTTGTTCTTTTTCAACCATCTGATCAAAAACCGTTTCTGACAATTACACTTCCACTTCATCTTCACTCTTTGATTTATCCTCTTGTCATAACCTGTGACTTTGCGACATTGTATTACACAATCCGGAAAAATCCCAGGATATTCGTCCTTCAACACTTCAGTTGTCTGATTTTCCACTGGCTTATCAACCGCAGTAGGCATCACCCATCTGCGATCCAGCTGTATCATTACCCAAGATAAACCGTATTCCTGGACAATATAGTTTCTCGATTACTTCTAGTGCCACTTCACTGCTCTTCATTGAACTTTCCAAAATTACCTTATATAATGGGACGCTACTCTTCGCACCCTGAATTCCACATATTACCACCTTTTCTGGCAACATTCTTCTCAAACTACATAATTCTTATCTCATACCATTAGATAGGATGTACAGTGAGAGCCTTTTACCTCAGATGGTGATGTCTAGCACGGGGTGGGGGGGACATAGCTTTAAATTGAGGGGAGATAGATACAGGACAGATCATAGGTAGGTTCATTACGCAGAGAGTAGCAAGGGCGTGGAATGCCCTGCCTGCAACTGTAGTGGACTCGTTAGCAGTAAGGGCATTCAAATGGTCATTGGATAGACATCTGGATGATAAGGGAATAGTGTAGATGGCTTTAGATTGGTTTCACAGGTCGGCCCAACATCAAGGGCCGAACGGCCTGTACTTCGCTGTAATGTTCTATGTTCTAATAAAATATTGACAAGCTCCAGTATCTCTTAAAATTGTGACTTATTTACCTGCTCCTCCTGATACTCATGAGTAAACTTTACCCACACAAGTAAATTATTTAAAGACATCTGGAACCTTATTATCAATTACTTCTTGAACAGGCTGTACAATTGTTTGCACCTGCTTCGCTTCCCTTGGTCTTTCCTTTACCACTCTACCAAACCCCACTCTCTTATCCTGTTTTACCACATCATCCTTTCCAGTGCTTTTCTTCAACCACCTACACTGTGACTTCACATGGCCTAGTTTATTACAGTGAACACATTTGAAACTGTTCATTTCTCTTCCACCCTCCTAGTGTACTTTTTTAAACTGAGGTATACTCTCTTTAGTACCACCCATCAGATTTTTACCTTTAACACTTGAGTATTTCCCATGTCCCCAGTCTCTATCCCTCACCGGCTGAAACTGATGTTGGAAACCAAACTTTGATTTATGAACAAACTCATAATATCTGTCATTTCTACTGCTAATCTCACGGTTTTAACTCTCTGCTCTTCCACATGAGTTCTCACTACATCAGGAATTGATTTTTTAAACTCCTCCAAAAGCATAATTTCGCTCAGAGCTTCATGCGTTTGGTCTATTATCGAAGCCCTTACCCATCTGTCAAAATTACTCTGAGCCTTTTAAACTCCATGTACGTTTGACCAAATTCTTATCTTAAATTTCTAAACCTTTGTCTGTAAGCGTCAGGCACCAGCTCATTTGCACCTTAGATGGATTTTTTCACCTCATACGTTCCAGATACCCTCTCCGGCAGTGATGCAAACACTTCACCAGCACTACCTACCAGCTTCGTTTGAATCAGTAATACCCACATATCCTGTGGCCATTTCATTTGTTTAGCTGCATTCACAAATGAAATGAAAAAGGTTTCTACCACTCCTGCGTCCATGACAGGATCTTACCCTTTGCACTATGGGCTCTTAACTTATTCAACTCGTTAACCTGAAGAGAATTGTGAACAAGGACTCCCAAGTCCCTTTGTGCTTTTGGTTTCTGTAACATTTCACCATTTAGTCGATGCCTCTATTCTTTCTTCTAATGTGCGTAACCACACACTTTCCCACATTGTAATTCCATCTGCCACTTCGTTGCCCACTCACCTACCTTGTCCAAGTCCTTGTACAACCCTTGCTTACTCAATCTACCTGCCCCTGTACAGACCATTGAATTATCTGCAAACTTAGCAACAGTGCATTTGGTTCCTTCCTCCAGATCGTTAATGTATATGATGAAAATTTGTGGTCCCAGCACAGACCCCACACCACTAGTCACCGGCTGTCATCCTGAAAAAGGCATCTTTATCCCCACTCTGTCTTCTGCCAGTCCGAAAATCCTCTATCCATGCCAGGATTTAACCCTGAACACCATGGGCTCTTAACTTATTTAACAATCTCCTCTGTGGCACATTGTCAAAGGCATTCTGAAAATCTAAATACATCACGTCCACTAGTTCTCCTTTGTCTAACGTGTTACTTCCTCAAAGAACACTAACAGATTTGTCAGACATGGCCCATTGACAAAGCCGTGCTGACTCAGTCCTATTTTACCATGCACTTCCAAGTACTCCGTGATCTCATCTTTAATAATGGACTCCAAAATCTTACCAATGACTGAAGTCAGGAGGACCGGCCTATAATTATCCATCTTCTGTCTCCCTCCCTTCTTAAACAAGTGTGTTCCATTAGCCAATTCCCTGTTATCTGGGACCAGCCCTGCCTCCAGTTATTTCTGAAAGATCACCACCAATGCCTCCACAATTTCCTCACAGGACAGACAGAGACACGAATACACACACACATACACACCACTAGAGACACTGACAGACACATACACTAAAACACTCACACACACAAACACAGACTCTAATGCAGAAATTCTCTCACACACACAGACACTCACAGATACATTAATACACACACAAACTCAAATGCATACACTCATAGACACACATAGATACACGAAAAGACACACTCTCACACACATACACTAATTCACACTCACAGACACAAACATACACAAATATACACACCCACAGACACATGGAGACTCTAATTCAACACTCACAAACACATACACAACACTCACAGGCAAAGACAGACTCTAATGCAGACACTAACAGACGAACGGAGACTCTAATGCACACAATCACAGCCACAGACGGACACCAAAACACACAGACACACAGAGACACTGCCATGTGAGAGAACCTTTAAGAAATGGATGTTTATAAATGGGTGTGTATATAAATATCTGTAGTGAAGTGCATTACAGAAATCAATGTTTATTACTGCAGTGATGTCAGAGCTGGGCTGTTTGTCAGCTTTTTACTTTCGTTTTAGGCCGTTTGCTGCAGGGTGTGTTTTAGATGTGTTTTCATTGTTGGAGCTGAAGCCAGACAGAGTAGGTGTACTGTTCTTCTCTTTGCCATGAAAAAACTATCTCTTGATGATTTGGTGAATTCAGAATTATAAATATTCTCAGAAGTGAATGTAAACCTAATGTGCCTCTGTTAAAAGGTGTTTCTAAAGTCTTCTGGGTGTTAAAAGCACAGCTTCCAGACTACTCAGTGTTGTATTCTTTGGGGGTTGAATTTGAATTATTGGTTGCTAAGTTGTTCACTGTATGTTTAAAAATTGGAGTTTATAGAATAACCATTGTTTTGCTTCAAATAATACTTTTCCATTTCTGCTGTACCACACCTGTAGAGTGATCCGTGTGCTCCCCATACCACAATCAATTACAATTGTGGGTCGGGGAACTCCATGACAACATTGTGGTTATCTAAACCCTGGCCCATCACAACACTAATACACACACTCACAGACAAACATTGACACAAAAACACATTCACAGACACACAGAGACACTAATGCACACACAGTCGCAGATGCACAGAGATATCAACACACACTCACAGACACACAAACACACTAATACACACACTCGCAGACACATAGATACGCTAACACACATTTGCAGACGCACAGAACACTAATACACACACTCACAGACACACAGATACACTAATACACGCAATCGCAGACACACAGATACACGAACACACACTCACAGACACACATAGAGACTAATACACGTTCACAGACACACAGGAACACTAATACACACACTCACAGACACACAGAGAGACAAATACACATTTACAGAGACACTAATACACACACTCGCAGATGCACAGTGATACTAACACACACTCACAGACACACAAACACACTAATACAAACATTCACAGACACACAGAGACACGTATACACACACATACTGACACACAGAGACACAAATACACGCACACACAGACACACAGAGACACAAAGACACACAATCACAGACACACAGAAACACTAATACACACACTCACACACACACAGACACTAATACACACACTCACACACAGAGAGACACTGACACACACACTGACAGACAAACAGAGAGACAAATACACATTTACAGAGACACTAATACACACACTCGCAGATGCACAGCGATACTAACACACACTCACAGACACACAAATACACGAATACACACATTCACAGACACACAGAGACACGTATACACACACATACTGACACACAGAAACACAAATACACGCACACACAGACACACAGAGACACAAATACACACAATCACAGACACACAGAGACACTAATACACACACTCACACACACACAGACACTAATACAAACACTCACAGACACACAGAGAGACAAATACACATTTACAGAGAAACTAATACATACACACTCGCAGATGCACAGCGAGACTCACAAACTCACAGACACACAACACACTAATACACACATTCACACACAGAGAGACACGTATACACACACATACTGACACACAGAGACACAAATACTCGTACTCACAGACACACAGAGACACTAATAAACACATTCACAGACACACAGAGACAGTTATACACACACTGACAGACACACGGAGACACTAATACACGCACTCGCAGACACACAGATACACTAACACACACACTTACAGACACGCATAGAGACTAATACACATTCACAGACACACAGAGACACTAATACAAATGCACTCGCAGATGGACAGAGACACTAACACACAGCACAGACACACAAACACACTAATACACACATTCACAGACACACAGAGACACGTATACCCACACATACTGACACACAGAGTCACAAATACACGCACTCACAGACACACAGAGACACTAATAAACACACTCACAGACACACAGAGACAGTTATACACATACTTGCAGACACACGGAGACACTAATACACGCACTTGCAGACACAGGATACGTTAACACACGCAAGCGCAGAACATCAGTTACACTAATACACACACTCAGACACACAGAGACAGTAATACATACACTCACATACACACAGACAGTAATAAACACGCACTCGCAGATGCACAGAGACACTAAAACACACTCAAAGACACACAGACACACAGAGACACTAGTACACACACTCACAGACACACATAGAGACTAATACACGTTCACAGACACACAGGAACACTAATACACACACTCACAGACACACAGAGACACAAATACACACATTCACAGACACACAGAGACACCAATACACACGCACTCGCAGATGCACAGAGACATTAATACACATTCGCAGACACACAGACAGTAATACACACACTCACAGACACTTATACACACACCCACAGACTCACAGGGACACGAAATCACAATCGCAAACACACAGAGCCAGTAATACACACTCAGACGCACACAGACAGTAAAACATACTCAATGACACAGAGACACTAACACACACTCACATACACACAGATACATTAATACACACACTCAGACACACACAGACAGTAATGCACACACTCCCAGACAGACACAGACAGTAATACACACTCACATACCCAGAGACACTAACACATACTCACAGACACAGACACACTAATACACACACTCACAGACACACAAAACAGACACTAATATACACACTCACAGACACACAAATACACGAATACACACATTCACAGACACACAGAGACACGTATACACACACACATACTGACACACAGAGACACAAATGCACGCAC
Organism: Scyliorhinus canicula; assembly: GCF_902713615.1. Taxonomy (NCBI): domain Eukaryota; kingdom Metazoa; phylum Chordata; class Chondrichthyes; order Carcharhiniformes; family Scyliorhinidae; genus Scyliorhinus; species Scyliorhinus canicula. The sequence continues at coordinate 279,913 of NW_024055504.1, forward strand.
ACACAGACACACAGAGACACAAATACACACAATCACAGACACACAGAGACACTAATACACACACTCACACACACACAGACACTAATACACACACTCACAGACACACAGAGAGACAAATACACATTTACAGAGACACTAATACATACACACTCGCAGATGCGCAGCGAGACTCACACATTCACAGACACACAGAGACACGTATACACACACATACTGACACACAGAGACACTAATACACACACTCACAGACACACAGAGACACTAATACACACACTCACAGACACACAGAGACACTAATACACACTCACAGACACACAGGACACTAATACACACACTCACAGACACACAGAGACACTAATACACACACTCACAGACAACACAGGACACTAATACACACACCTCACAGACACACAGAGACACTAATACACAACTCACAGACACACAGAGACACTAATACACACACTCACAGACACACAGAGACACTAATACACACACTCACAGACACACAGAGACACTAATACACACACTCACAGACACACAGAGACACTAATACACACACTCACAGACACACAGAGACACTAATACACACACTCACAAGACACACAGAGACACTTACTACACACACTCACAGACACACAGGACACTAATACACACACTCACAGACACACAGAGACACTAATACACACACTCACAGACACACAGAGGACACTAATACACACACTCACAGACACACAGAGACACTAATACACATCACAGACACACAGAGACACTAATACACACACTCACAGACACACAGAGACACTAATACACACACTCACAGACACACAGAGACACTAATACACACACTCACAGACACACAGAGACACTAATACACACACTCACAGACACACAGAGACACTAATACACACACTCACAGACACACAGAGACACTAATACACACTCACAGACACACAGAGACACTATACACACACTCACAGACACACAGAGACACTAATACAACACACTCACAGACACACAAGGACACTAATACACACACTCACAGACACACAGAGACACTAATTACACACACTCACAGACACACAGTAGACACTAATACACACTCACAGACACACAGAGACACTAATACACACTACACAGACACACAGAGACACTAATACACACACTCACAGACACACAGGACACTAATACACACACAACACAGACACACAGAGACACTAATAACACACTCACAGACACACAGAGGCACTAATACACACACTCACAGACACAGAGACACTAATACACACTCACACACACATTGGGACACTATACACACAGATATATTCACCAATACTCACACTCACACGCACACATATACACTAATGCACACACTCACACAGCCAGCAATACACCAACGCACACACAGACATTAATACACACACACACCATCACACAGAGACAATAATACACACACTCACAAACACATACAGAGACACTAATACACACACTCACAGACACTAATACACACACACTCGCAGACACACAGAGACACTAATACACACACTCGCAGGTAAACAGATACACTAATACACACACTCACACACACACAGGCACTAATACAGACAGTCACAGACACACAGAGGCACTAATACACACACACTCGCAGACACACAGAGACACGAATACACACTCTCACAGACACACACAAACACATAAAGAGACACTAATATACACACTCACAGACACTAATACACACACACTCGCAGACACACAGAGATACTAATACACACACTCGCAGGTACACAGAGACACTAATACACACACTCACAGACACACAGAGACACTAATACACACACTCACAGACACACAGAGACACTAATACACACACTCACAGACACACAGAGACACTAATACACACACTCACAGACACACAGAGACACTAATACACACACTCACAGACACACAGAGACACTAATACACACACTCACAGACACACAGATACACCTAATACACACACTCACAGACACACAGAGACACTAATACCACATCACAGACACACAGGACACTAATACACACCTCCACAGACACACAGAGACACTAATACACACACTCACAGACACACAGAGACCCTAATACCACACCTCACAGACACACAGAGACACTAATACACACACTCACAGACACACAGAGACACTAATACACACACTCACCGACACACAGAGACACTAATACACACACTCACAGAAAAAGAGACACGAATACACACACCCTCACAGACACACGGAGACACTAATACACACATTCACAGATACACAGAGACACTAATACGCACACTCACAGACACACAGAGACACTAATACACACACTCACACACACATAGAGACAATAATACTCACACTCACACACACACAGGCACTAATACAGACAGCCACAGACACACAGAGACACTAATACACACACACTCGCAGACACACAGAGACACTAATACACACACTCGCAGGTAAACAGATACACTAATACACACACTCACACACACACACAGGCACTAATACAGACAGTCACAGACACACAGAGACACTAATACACACACACACGCAGACACACAGAGACACGAATACACACTCTCACAGACACACACAAACACATAAAGAGACACTAATATACACACTCACAGACACTAATACACACACACTCGCAGACACACAGAGATACTAATACACACACTCGCAGGTACACAGATACACTAATACACACACTCACAGACACACAGAGACACTAATACACACACTAACAGACACACAGAGACACGAATACACACACTCACAGACACACACAGACACTAATACACACACTCTCACACCGGGTACACTAATACACAGAATCATAGACCCACAGACCCCAATACACACTCACAGACACACAGAGACACTAATACACACACTCACAGATACAAAGAGACACGAATACAGACAGTCACAGACACACAGAAACACTAATACACACTCACACACACATCCACAATCACGCAATGACAGTAAACGGAAACATACATTAATCCACACACACAAATGTACCACACAACAACAGACACACACCCCCTCACACAAACCTTCAAACACACCCCCTCACAAAAACCCTCACACACCCTCAAACACACACGCACTCACATACGCACACTCACAAGTACACACACACACCCTCAAACACACCCTCACACACACCCCCACACACAACCTCACATAGAAACCCATACACACCCTCACACACTTCCCCTCACACACACCCTCACAAACACACACACCAACCCACCCCCTCACTCACAACCTCACATACAAACGTACACCCACACACCCCCTCACACACACCCTCACACACGCACACACACCCTCACATACACACCCACACACACCCTCACACACACGCCCTCACACACACCCTCACACACAACCTCACACACACTCACACACCCCCTCACACATAGACACTCAGACCCTCACACACACATACACCCTTTCACACACACGCTCTCAAAACACAAACAGACCCTCACACATACACACACAAACCCTCACATACACACCCACACACACCCTCACACACATACCCTCACACACAGCCTCACACACACACCCTCACACACACACACCCTTACACACCCCCTCACACACACCCTCACACACACACACTCACATACACACCCACACACACCCTCACACACACACCCTCACACACCCCCTCACACATAGACACACACACCCCCACATACACACTCACACACACCCTCACACACAACCTCACACATAGACACACACACCCTCACATACACGCTCACACACACTCTCACACACACCACCTCACAAACAACCTCACACACGCACCCTCACTCACGCCCTCACACACACTCACAAACACACATCCTAACACACACACACACACTCACACACACACCCTCACACTCACCCCCTCACACACACCCTCACACACGCACACAAACACACCCTCACACAGACACCCTCACGCACATCCTCACACATACACACACACCTTCACATAAACATCCACACACACCCTCACACACACACCCTCACATACACACACCCACATATCCTCACACAAACCCCTTCACTCACACCCTCTCACACACACCCTCACACACACATCCTCTCACACACAGCCCCTCCCACACACCCTCATACACACACTCACACCAAACACCCTCACGAACATAACCTCACACACACCACCTCGAACACACCCTCACACACACTCACACCAAACGCCCTCACACACACACTGACAAACACCCTCACGCACACACATTCACACACACCCTCACGAACACAACCTCAGACACACCCCTCACACACACTCTCACACACTCACACACACACCCTCACATACACACCCACACACACCCTCACACACTCACCATCACACACACCCTCACACACACACACTCACACACCCTCTCAAACAGACACTCTCACACACACACACACTCCTTCCAACACACCCTCACACACACCCTCACACACACCCTCACACCCACCCACCCTCACATGCACAACCACACATACACCCTTACACACACACGCTCTCAAAACACAAACACACGCTCACACACACACCCTTACACAGATCCTCACAGACACACACACTCACTCACATACACACCCACACAAAACCTCACACACACACCCTCTCTCACACACCCTCACACACAACCTCACTCACACACCCTCACACACACTCACACACACATACACGCAGACACACCCCCACACACACCCTCACACACACACCCCCCCACACACTCCCACACACATACCCTCACACACACCCTCACACACACACACCCTCACAGACACACGGAGACACCAATACACACATTCACAGATACACAGAGACACTAATACGAACACTCACAGACACACAGAGACAATAGTACACACACTCACAGACACATAGAGACACTAAAACACAAACTCACACACACACACAGGCAATAATACAGGCAGTCACAGACACACAGATACACTAATACACACACACTCGCAGACACACAGAGACACTAATACACACACACACAGACACACAGAGACACTAATACACACACTCGCAGACACACAGAGACACTAATACACACACACACACACATCCACAATCACGCAATGCCAGCAAACGGAAACATACATTCACCCACACACACAAATGTACCACACAACAATAGACGCACACCCCTCACATAAGCCTTCAAACACACCCCCTCACAAAAAACCTCACACACCCTTAAACACACACGCACTCACATACGCACACTCACAAGTACACACACACACCCTCACACACACCCTCACACACACCCTCACATAGAAACCCATACACACCCTCACACACTTCCCCTCACACACACCCTCACAAACACCCACACCCACCCACCCCCTCACACACAACCACTCAAACACACTCTCACACACACCCGCTCAGACACACCGGCTCACACACACCTTCACACACACACACACACAAACACACACACACACCCTCTCACACACACACCCTCACACAAGCACACACACACACCCTCACATACACACACACTCCCTCACACACACGCCCTCACACACACACTCACACCCACACACTCTCACACACACCCCCTCACACACACCCTCACACAGGCACACACACCCTCAGATACACACCCACTCACCCTCACACACACGCCCTCGCAAATACCCTCACACACACCCTCACACACACACTCACACACCCCCTCACACATAGACACTCAGGCCCTCACACACACACAAATACACCCTTACACACACACGCTCTCAAAACACAAACACACCCTCACACACACACTCTTACACAGACCCACACAGACACACACACTCACTCACATACACACCCACACAAAACCTCACACACACACACCCTCTCTCACACACCCTCACACACAACCTCACTCACACACCCTTACACACACTCACACACACATACACGCAGACGCACCCCCACACACACCCTATCACACACCCCCCACACACACTCCCACACACATACCCTCACACACACCCTCACACACACACACCCTCACAGACACACGGAGACACTAATACACACATTCACAGATAGACAGAGACACTAATACGCACACTCACAGACACACAGAGACACTAATACACACACTCACAGACACATAGAGACACTAATACACACACTCACACACACACACAGGCACTAATACAGACAGTCACAGAATCACAGAGACACACTAATACACACACACTCGCAGACACACAGAGACACTAATACACACACTCACAGATACAAAGAGACACTAATACAGACGGTCACAGACACACAGAGACACTAATACACACTCACACACACATCCACAATCACGCAATGCCAGTAAACGGAAACATACATTGACCCACACACACAAATGTACCACACAACAGACACACACCCCCTCTCACAATATTCAAACACACCCCCTCACAAAATCCCTCACACACTCTCAAACACACACACCCTCACACACACACCCTTACACACACCCTCACACACACCCTCACATAGAAACCCATACTCACCCTCACACACTTCCCCTCACACACACCCTCACAAACACACACACCCACCTACCCCCTCACACACAACCACTCAAACACACTCTCACACAAACCCGCTCACACACACCGGCTCACACACACCCTCAAACTCACACACACCCACACAAACCCTCACACACACCCTCACACAAGCACACACACACACTCCCTCACACACACACGCCCTCACACACACCCTCACACACACACTCTCACACAAACCCCACACACACACTCACACACACCCTCACACACACACCCACACTTCCTCACACACACACCCTCACACACACACACCCTCACACACGCACACACACCCTCACATATACACCCACACTCACCCTCACACACACGCCCTCGCAAACACCCTCACACACAACCTCACACACACTCACACACCCCCTCACACATAGACACTCAGACCCTCACACACACACATACACCCTTACACACACACGCTCTCAAAACACAAACACACCCTCACACACACACCCTTACACAGACCCACACAGACACACACACACTCACTCACATACACACCCACACAAAACCTCACACACACCTTCTCTCACACACCCTCACACACAACCCCACTCACACACCCTCACACACACTCACACACACATACTCGCATACGCACCCACACACACACCCTCTCACACACCCCCCACACACACACCCACACACATACCCTCACACACACCCTCACACACACACACCCTCACAGACACAGGGAGACACTAATACACACATTCACAGATACACAGAGACACTAATACGAACTCTCACAGACACACAGAGACACTAATACACACACACTCGCAGACACACAGAGACACTAATACACACACTCACAGATACAAAGAGACACTAATACGGACGGTCACAGACACACAGAGACACTAATACACACTCACACACACATCCACAATCACGCAATGCCAGTAAACGGTAACATATATTCACCCACACACACAAATGTACCACACAACAACAGACACACACGCCCTCACACAACATTCAAACACACCCCCTCACAAAATCACCCACACACCCTCAAAAACACACGCACTCACATACGCACACTCACAAGTACACACACACACCCTCACACACACACCCTTACACACACCCTCACACACACCCTCACATAGAAACCCATACACACCCTCACACACTTCCCCTCACACACCCTCACAAACATACACACCCACCCACCCCCTCACACACAACCACTCAAACACACTCTCACACACACCCGCTCACACACACAGCCTCACACACACCCTCACACACACACACACCCACACACACCCTCACAAACACCCTCACACAAGCACACACACACACACACACACTCACATACACACACACACACTCCCTCACACACACGCCCTCACAAACACCCTCACACACACACACTCTCACACACACCCCCTCACACACCCCCTCACACACACCCTCACACACAAACACCACACACACACTCACACACACCCTCACACATACACCCACACTCCCTCACACACACACCCTCACACACACACACCCTCACACACGCACACACACCCTCACATACACACCCACACTCACCCTCACACACACGCCGTCGAAAACACCCTCACACACACACCCTCACACACACACACTCACACACCCCCTCACACATAGACACTCAGACCCTCACACACACACACACATACACCCTTACACACACACGCTCTCAAAACACAAACACACCCTCACAAACACACCCTCACACAGACACTCAAAGACACACACACACTCACTCACATACACACCCACACAAACCCTCACACACACACACCCACTCTCACACACCCTCACACACAACCTCACTCACACACCCTCACACACCCTCACACACATACACGCAGACGCACCCCCCCACACACCCGCACACACACCCCCACACACACACTCCCACACACATACCCTCACACACACCCTTACACACACACACACTCATTCACTCATCCTCACACCAACCCTCACACATACACAGACACTCCCTCACACATACCCACACACACCCTCACCCACACACACCCCACACAGACACTCACATACACACCCTCACACACACACCCTCACACACACACACTCTCACACACACCCCTCTCACACACACCCTCACACGCACACCCTCACATACACCACCACGCACGCACACACACCCACACACTCCCTCACACACATACCCTCACACACACCCTCAAACGCACACACAGTCTCACATGGAATTACACACATCACACACACACCCTCACACTCACTCACTCACACACTCACACACAAGCACCCTCACACACACCCTCACACACCCTCACACACACATTCTCACACACACCCTTACACACAGCCCTTCACACACTCTCACATACACACACACACTCGCACACACATACCCTCACACTCACTCACACACACCCTCAAACACACAGGCACACCCTCACATACACACCCAAACATACCCTCACACACAGCTCCTCACACACACCCTCACACACACACCCTCACATGCACCCACCCTCACACACACCCTCACACACACACTCACATACACACTCACACACACACCCTCACACACACACTCTCACACACACACAAGCACACTCTCACTCACACAACCTCACACACTCCCCATCACACACATACACACCCACATACACCCTCACACTCACCCTCACACACACCACCTCATGCACACCCTCTCACACACACACACACACACCTTCACACACAACCCCTCAAACACAGCCTATCACACACACACACCCTCACACCCACCCGCTTACACACACCCTCACATACACACCCACGCACACTCTCACACATACCCGCTCACACACACCCTCATACACCCACACACCCTCACAGACACACCCTCACACACATCCACTCACCCACACCCTCACATACACACCCACACACACCCTCACACACACACCCTCACACACGCACACACACACCCTCACATACACACCCACACACACCCTCACACACATACCCTCACACACTCCCCATCACACACACATACACACCCACACAAACACAACCACACCCTCACACACACCCTCAGACACTCCCCATAACACAAACATACACACCCACACACACCCTCACACACACCCTCACACACACTCACACACACACCCTCGCACACACACTCACACACCCTCACACACACACCCTCACTCACACACACTCACACACACACATCCTCACACACACACCCATACACACACACCCTCACACACACCCTCACACATATACACACTCTCACACACCCCTTCACACACACACCCTCACACACACCCTCACACACACCCTCAAACCCCCCTCACACATAGACACTCAGACCCTCACATACATACTCACACACACCCTCTCACACACACCCACTCACACACACCCTCACATACACCCTCACGCACACACACACACACACGCTCTCAAAGGGAATTGCACACTCACTCACACACACATACCTTCACACGCACTCACACACACTCAAACACCCTGACACACACACACACACCCTCACACACATTCCCTCACACACACCCTCACAGGGATTTAAATACTCACTCACACAGACACCCTCACACACCCTCACACACACCTCATACACACCGTCATACACACCCTCATACAAACACACACCCTCAGACACACACCCACACAAAGACACACACACACACACATCCTCACATACACACCCTCACACACACACTCATACACACCGTCAACGACACCCTCATTTACACACACACACTCAGACACACACCCACACAAAGACACATACACACACACGTCCTCAACACACCCTCACACACACCATCATACACACTCACTCAGATACCGACCCACTTTCTCACGGGAACTTACACACTTACAACCACACACACACACTCTGGCACACACACATAGGCCCAGGCACATACTCTCACACAACCTGAAACACACACACGGACCCTCCATAAACATGCTCACAAACGGACACACTCACAATTTCATACACACACAAAACCCCCTGATGAGGCTGGGTGTCTGATGGGGCTGTGGTATATTGTGTACTGTCAGTGGTGTGTGGTGTGCTGGGAGCCTTATGGGGCTGTGGTACATTGTGTACTGTCAGTGGTGTGTGGTGTGCTGGGAGCCTGATGGGGGTGTGGTACATTGTGTCCTGTCAGTGGTGTGAGGTGTGCTGCGAGCCTTAATGGGCTGTGGTACATTGTGTACTGTCAGTGGTGTGTGGTGCGCTGGGTGCCTGATGGGGGTCTGATGCATTGTGTACTGTCGGTGGTGTGAGGTTTGCTGGGTGTCTGATGGGGCTCAGGTACATTGTGTCCTGTCAGGAGTGTGTGGTGTGCTGGGTGACTGATGGGGATGTGGTACATTGTGTAGTGTCGGTGGTGTGTGGTGTGCTGGGTGACTGATGGGGGTCTGATACATTGTGTACTGTCGGTGGTGTATGGTGTGCTGGGTGTCTGATGGGGCTCAGGTACATTGTGTCCTGTCAGGAGTGTGTGGTGTGCTGGGTGATTGATGGGGATGTGAAACATTGTGTACTGTCAGTGGTGTGTTGTGTGCTGGGTGCCTGATGGGGCTGTGGTACATTGTGTACTGTCAGTGATGTGTGGTGTGCTGGGTGCCTGATGGGGCTGTGGTGCATTGTGTACTGTCAATCCAGCAGAGGGCAGCAGAGCAGAGCTACTGATCAGCTGTTCTGGGGAAATTTGCATACGTGCAGTGCGGTCAGCCTAAGTTGAAGGTGAATCTGCGAAGGGGACCCGAGGAGTTTGAGTGAAGGCAATCATCCAGCAGAGGGCAGCAGAGCAGAGCTACTGATCAGCTGTTCTGGGGAAATTTGCATACGTGCAGTGCGGTCAGCCTAAGTTGAAGGTGAATCTGCGAAGGGGACCCGAGGAGTTTGAGTGAAGGCAATCATCCAGCAGAGGGCAGCAGAGCAGAGCTACTGATCAGCTGTTCTGGGGAAATTTGCATACGTGCAGTGCGGTCAGCCTAAGTTGAAGGTGAATCTGCGAAGGGGACCCGAGGAGTTTGAGTGAAGGCAATCATCCAGCAGAGGGCAGCAGAGCAGAGCTACTGATCAGCTGTTCTGGGGAAATTTGCATACGTGCAGTGCGGTCAGCCTAAGTTGAAGGTGAATCTGCGAAGGGGACCCGAGGAGTTTGAGTGAAGGCAATCATCCAGCAGAGGGCAGCAGAGCAGAGCTACTGATCAGCTGTTCTGGGGAAATTTGCATACGTGCAGTGCGGTTAGCCTAAGTTGAAGGTGAATCTGCGAAGGGGACCCGAGGAGTTTGAGTGAAGGCAATCATCCAGCAGAGGGCAGCAGAGCAGAGCTACTGATCAGCTGTTCTGGGGAAATTTGCATACGTGCAGTGCGGTCAGCCGAAGTTGAAGGTGAATCTGCGAAGGAGACCCGAGGAGTTTGAGTGAAGGCAATCATCCAGCAGAGGGCAGCAGAGCAGAGCTACTGATCAGCTGTTCTGGGGAAATTTGCATACGTGCAGTGCGGTCAGCCGAAGTTGAAGGTGAATCTGCGAAGGAGACCCGAGGAGTTTGAGTGAAGGCAATCATCCAGCAGAGGGCAGCAGAGCAGAGCTACTGATCAGCTGTTCTGGGGAAATTTGCATACGTGCAGTGCGGTCAGCCGAAGTTGAAGGTGAATCTGCGAAGGAGACCCGAGGAGTTTGAGTGAAGGCAATCATCCAGCAGAGGGCAGCAGAGCAGAGCTACTGATCAGCTGTTCTGGGGAAATTTGCATACGTGCAGTGCGGTCAGCCGAAGTTGAAGGTGAATCTGCGAAGGAGACCCGAGGAGTTTGAGTGAAGGCAATCATCCAGCAGATGGCAGCAGAGCAGAGCTACTGATCAGCTGTTCTGGGGAAATTTGCATACGTGCAGTGCGGTCAGCCGAAGTTGAAGGTGAATCTGCGAAGGAGACCCGAGGAGTTTGAGTGAAGGCAATCATCCAGCAGAGGGCAGCAGAGCAGAGCTACTGATCAGCTGTTCTGGGGAAATTTGCATACGTGCAGTGCGGTCAGCCGAAGTTGAAGGTGAATCTGCGAAGGAGACCCGAGGAGTTTGAGTGAAGGCAATCATCCAGCAGAGTTCAGCAGAGCAGAGCTACTGATCAGCTGTTCTGGGGAAATTTGCATACGTGCAGTGCGGTCAGCCTAAGTTGAAGGTGAATCTGCGAAGGGGACCCGAGGAGTTTGAGTGAAGGCAATCATCCAGCAGAGGGCAGCAGAGCAGAGCTACTGATCAGCTGTTCTGGGGAAATTTGCATACGTGCAGTGCGGTCAGCCTAAGTTGAAGGTGAATCTGCGAAGGGGACCCGAGGAGTTTGAGTGAAGGCAATCATCCAGCAGAGGGCAGCAGAGCAGAGCTACTGATCAGCTGTTCTGGGGAAATTTGCATACGTGCAGTGCGGTCAGCCTAAGTTGAAGGTGAATCTGCGAAGGGGACCCGAGGAGTTTGAGTGAAGGCAATCATCCAGCAGAGGGCAGCAGAGCAGAGCTACTGATCAGCTGTTCTGGGGAAATTTGCATACGTGCAGTGCGGTCAGCCTAAGTTGAAGGTGAATCTGCGAAGGGGACCCGAGGAGTTTGAGTGAAGGCAATCATCCAGCAGAGGGCAGCAGAGCAGAGCTACTGATCAGCTGTTCTGGGGAAATTTGCATACGTGCAGTGCGGTCAGCCTAAGTTGAAGGTGAATCTGCGAAGGGGACCCGAGGAGTTTGAGTGAAGGCAATCATCCAGCAGAGGGCAGCAGAGCAGAGCTACTGATCAGCTGTTCTGGGGAAATTTGCATACGTGCAGTGCGGTCAGCCTAAGTTGAAGGTGAATCTGCGAAGGGGACCCGAGGAGTTTGAGTGAAGGCAATCATCCAGCAGAGGGCAGCAGAGCAGAGCTACTGATCAGCTGTTCTGGGGAAATTTGCATACGTGCAGTGCGGTCAGCCTAAGTTGAAGGTGAATCTGCGAAGGGGACCCGAGGAGTTTGAGTGAAGGCAATCATCCAGCAGAGGGCAGCAGAGCAGAGCTACTGATCAGCTGTTCTGGGGAAATTTGCATACGTGCAGTGCGGTCAGCCTAAGTTGAAGGTGAATCTGCGAAGGGGACCCGAGGAGTTTGAGTGAAGGCAATCATCCAGCAGAGGGCAGCAGAGCAGAGCTACTGATCAGCTGTTCTGGGGAAATTTGCATACGTGCAGTGCGGTCAGCCTAAGTTGAAGGTGGTTTGTGGAGAGGCTGTTGGCAAGTGACAGTTAAACCCGAAACACTTTGTGAGTGTTTCCCACCCTACCTCCTCCTCTAACCAACCCCCCCACCCCACGGTGGGTGGGAAGCGGGAGCAGGGGCCTTTCGTGAAGGTGAGTGAGTGCCTTTAAATTTGCTTACCTTTGAGCGGGAGCAGGGTTTGAGGTAATATCAGGTAAGCTCTTCCTTTCTTTTTCTTTTTCTTGTTTTTTTTTAAATCTAGAGGTGATGTCAGGGAAGGCAGTACAATGCTCCTCCTGCAGAATGTTTGAGGTGAGGGACGCCGTCAGTGTCCCTGCTGATTTCATCTGTGGGAAGTGCACCCAACTCCAGCTCCTCAAAAACCGTGTTAGGGACCTGGAGCTTGAGCTGGATGAACTTCGGATCATTCGGGAGGCAGAGGGGGTCATAGATAGGAGCTTCAGGGAAATAGTTACACCAAAGACTGGAGATAGATGGGTAACTGTAAGAGGGACTGGGAAGAAGCAGTCAGTGCAGGGACCCCCTGCGGTCGTTCCCCTGAGTAACAAGTATACCGTTTTGGATACTTGTGGGGGGGACGACTTACCAGGGGTAAGCCATGGGGTACGGGCCTCTGGCACGGAGTCTGTCCCTGTTGCTCAGAAGGGAAGGGGGGAAAGGAGTAGAACATTAGTAATTGGGGACTCAATAGTCAGGGGCACAGATAGGAGATTTTGTGGGAGCGAGAGAGACTCACGTTTGGTATGTTGCCTCCCAGGTGCAAGGGTACGTGATGTCTCGGATCGTGTTTTCCGGGTCCTTAAGGGGGAGGGGGAGCAGCCCCAAGTCGTAGTCCACATTGGCACTAACGACATAGGTAGGAAAGGGGACAAGGATGTCAGGCAGGCCTTTAGGGAGCTAGGATGGAAGCTCAGAGCGAGAACAAACAGAGTTGTTATCTCTGGGTTGTTGCCCGTGCCACGTGATAGTGAGATGAGGAATAGGGAGAGAGAGCAATTAAACACGTGGCAACAGGGATGGTGCAGGCGGGAGGGATTCAGATTTCTGGATAACTGGGGCTCTTTCTGGGGAAGGTGGGACCTCTATAGACAGGATGGTCTACATCTGAACCTGAGGGGCACCAATATCCTGGGGGGGAGATTTGTTAGTGCTCTTTGGGGGGGGGGTTTAAACTAATTCAGCAGGGGCATGGGAACCTGGATTGTAGTTTTAGGGTACGGGAGATTGAGAGTATAGAGGTCAGGAGCACAGATTTGACTTCGCAGGAGGGTGCCAGTGTTCAGGTAGGTGGTTTGAAGTGTGTCTACTTCAATGCCAGGAGTATACGAAATAAGGTAGGGGAACTGGCAGCATGGGTTGGTACCTGGGACTTCGATGTTGTGGCCATTTCAGAGACATGGATAGAGCAGGGACAGGAATGGTTGTTGCAGGTTCCGGGGTTTAGGTGTTTTAGTAAGCTCAGAGAAGGGGGCAAAAGAGGGGGAGGTGTGGCGCTGCTAGTCAAGGACAGTATTACGGTGACGGAAAGGATGCTAGATGGGGACTCTTCTTCCGAGGTAGTATGGGCTGAGGTTAGAAACAGGAAAGGAGAGGTCACCCTGTTGGGAGTTTTCTATAGGCCACCAAATAGTTCTAGGGATGTAGAGGAAAGGATGGCGAAGATGATTCTGGAAAAGAGCGAAAGTAACAGGGTAGTTGTTATGGGAGACTTTAACTTTCCAAATATTGACTGGAAAAGATATAGTTCGAGTACATTAGATGGGTCATTCTTTGTACAATGTGTGCAGGAGGGTTTCCTGACACAATATGTTGACAGGCCAACAAGAGGCGAGGCCACATTGGATTTGGTTTTGGGTAATGAACCAGGCCAGGTGTTAGATCTGGAGGTAGGTGAGCACTTTGGAAACAGTGACCACAATTCGGTGACCTTTACGTTAGTGATGGAAAGGGATAAGTATACCCCGCAGGGCAAGAGTTATAGCTGGGGGAAGGGCAATTATGATGCCATTAGACATGACTTAGGATGTGTTGGTTGGAGAAGTAGGCTGCAAGGGTTGGGCACACTGGACATGTGGAGCTTGTTCAAGGAACAGCTATTGCATGTTCTTGATAAGTACGTACCAGTCAGGCAGGGAGGAAGGGGTCGAGCGAGGGAACCGTGGTTTACCAAAGAAGTGGAATCTCTTGTTAAGAGGAAGAAGGAGGCCTATGTGAAGATGAGGCGTGAAGTTTCAGTTGGGGCGCTTGATATTTACAAGGAAGCGAGGAAGGATCTAAAGAGAGAGCTGAGACGAGCAAGGAGGGGACATGAGAAGTCTTTGGCAGGTAGGATCAAGGAAAACCCAAAAGCTTTCTATAGGTATGTCAGGAATAAAAGAATGACTAGGGTAATAGTAGGGCCAGTCAAGGACAGTGGTGGGAAGTTGTGTGTGGAGGCTGAGGAGATAAGCGAGATACTAAATGAATACTTTTCGTCAGTATTCACTCAAGAAAAAGATAATATTGTGGAGGAGAATGCTGAGACCCAGGCTATTAGAATAGATGGCATTGAGGTGCGTAGGGAAGAAGTGTTGGCAATTCTGGACAAGGTGAAAATAGATAAGTCCCCGGGGCCGGATGGGATTTATCCTAGGATTCTCTGGGAAGCCAGGGAAGAGATTGCTGAGCCTTTGGCTTTGATTTTTAGGTCATCATTGGCTACAGGAATAGTGCCAGAGGACTGGAGGATAGCAAATGTGGTCCCTTTGTTCAAGAAGGGGAGTAGAGATAACCCCGGTAACTATAGGCCGGTGAGCCTAACGTCTGTGGTGGGTAAAGTCTTGGAGAGGATTATAAAAGATACGATTTATAATCATCTAGATAGGAATAATATGATTAGGGACAGTCAGCATGGTTTTGTGAAGGGTAGGTCATGCCTCACAAACCTTATCGAGTTCTTTGAGAAGGTGACTGAACAGGTAGACGAGGGTAGAGCAGTTGATGTGGTGTATATGGATTTCAGTAAAGCGTTTGATAAGGTTCCCCACGGTCGTCTATTGCAGAAAATACGGAGGCTGGGGATTGAGGGTGATTTAGAGATGTGGATCAGAAATTGGCTAGTTGAAAGAAGACAGAGAGTGGTAGTTGATGGGAAATGTTCAGAATGGAGTTCAGTTACGAGTGGCGTACCACAAGGATCTGTTCTGGGGCCGTTGCTGTTTGTCATTTTTATAAATGACCTAGAGGTGGGCGCAGAAGGATGGGTGAGTAAATTTGCAGACGACACTAAAGTCGGTGGAGTTGTAGACAGTGCGGAAGGATGTTGCAGGTTACAGAGGGACATAGATAAGCTGCAGAGCTGGGCTGAGAGGTGGCAAATGGAGTTTAATGTGGAGAAGTGTGAGGTGATTCACTTTGGAAAGAATAACAGAAATGCGGAATATTTGGCTAATGGTAAAATTCTTGGTAGTGTGGATGAGCAGAGGGATCTCGGTGTCCATGTACATAGATCCCTGAAAGTTGCCACCCAGGTTGATAGGGTTGTGAAGAAGGCCTATGGTGTGTTGGCCTTTATTGGTAGAGGGATTGAGTTCCGGAGCCATGAGGTCATGTTGCAGTTGTACAAAACTCTAGTACGGCCGCATTTGGAGTATTGCGTACAGTTCTGGTCGCCTCATTATAGGAAGGACGTGGAAGCTTTGGAACGGGTGCAGAGGAGATTTACCAGGATGTTGCCTGGTATGGAGGGAAAATCTTATGAGGAAAGGCTGATGGACTTGAGGTTGTTTTCGTTAGAGAGAAGAAGGTTAAGAGGTGACTTAATAGAGGCATACAAAATGATCAGAGGGTTAGATAGGGTGGACAGCGAGAGCCTTCTCCCGCGGATGGAGGTGGCTAGCACGAGGGGACATAGCCTTAAATTGAGGGGTAATAGATATAGGACAGAGGTCAGAGGTGGGTTTTTTACGCAAAGAGTGGTGAGGCCGTGGAATGCCCTACCTGCAACAGTAGTGAACTCGCCAACATTAAGGGCATTTAAAAGTTTATTGGATAAGCATATGGATGATAAGGGCATAGTGTAGGTTAGATGGCCTTTAGTTTTTTTCCATGTCGGTGCAACATCGAGGGCCGAAGGGCCTGTACTGCGCTGTATCGTTCTATGTTCTATGTAATGGTGTGTTGTGTGCTGGGTGTCTGATGGGGTTGTGATGCATTGTGTACTGTCAGTGGTGTGTTGTGTGCTGGGTGCCTGATGGGGCTGTGGGACATTGTGTACTGTCAGTGGTGTGTTATGTGCTGGGTGCCTGATGGGGCTGTGGTGCATTGTGTACTGTCCGTGATGTTTGATGTGCTGGGATTCTGATGGGCGTGTGGGACATTGTGTACTGTCAGTGGTGTGCGGTGCGCTGGGTGCCTGATGGAGCTGTGGTACATTGTGTACTGTTGTGTTCCCAGCCATCGCAATACCAAATATGAAACTTTAGGGGCTGGTTTAGCTCACCAGGCTAAATCGCTGGCTTTTAAAGCAGATCAAGCAGGACAGCAGCACGGTTCGATTCCCGTACCAGCCTCCCCGGACAGGCGCCGGAATGTGGCGACTAGGGGATTTTCACAGAAACTTCATTGAAGCCTACTCGTGACTATAAGCGATTTTCTTTTCTTTCTACTGTCAGTGGTGTGCGGTGTGCTGGGTGCCTGATGGGGCTGTGGTACATTGTGTACTGTCAGTGGTGTGCGGTATGCTGGGTGCCTGATGGGGATGATCGTCATTGTGTAGTCAGTGGTGTGCAGGGTGCCTGATGGGACTGTAGGACATTGTTCACTGTAAGTCATGTGTGTTGTACTGGGAGTCTTATGGGGATGATCGACATAGTTTACTGTCAGTGGTGTGTGGTGTGCCGGGTGCCTGATGGGGCTGTGTACATTGTGTACTGTCAGTGGTGTAGAACATAGAATATAGAACATACAACATTACAGCGAAGTTCAGGCCCTTCGGCCCTCGATGTTGCTCAGTCCTGTGAGACCCCTCTAAAGTCCCTCTACACTATTCCCTTATCATCCACATGCCTGTCCAATGACCATTTGAATGCGTTTAGTGTTGGCGAGTCCACCACTGTTGCAGGCAGGACATTCCACGCCCTTACTACTGTCTGAGTAAAGAAACTACCTCTGACATATTTCCTATATCTATCTCCCTTCAATTTAAAGCTATGTCCCCTCGTGCTGGACATCACCATCCGAGGAAAAAGGCTGTCAATGTCCACCCTATCTAATCGTCTGATCATCCTGTATGCCTCAATTAAGTCACCTCCCCACCTTCTTCTCTCTGACGGAACAGCCTCAAGTCCTTCAGCCTTTCCTCGTAAGATCTTCCCTCCATACCAGGCAACATCCTTGTAAATCTCATCGGTTCCCTTTCAAATGCTTCCACATCCTTCCTATAATGTGGCATCCAGAATTGCACGCAATACTTGAAATGCGGCTGCACGAGAGTTTTGTCAACTGCAACATGACCTCATGGCTCCGAAACTCAATTCCTCTACCAATAAAAGCTAATACACCGTACGCCTTCTTAACAACCCTCTCAACCTGGGTGGCAACTTTCAGGGATCTATGGATATGGACAACGAGATCTCTCTGCTCGTCCACAATCCGAAGAATCTTACCATTAACCAAGTAATCTGCCTTCCTGTTATTCCTTCCAAAATGAATCACCTTACACTTTACTACATTAATCCCCATTTGCCACCTGTCAGCCGAGCTCTGCAGCTTATCTATGCCCCTCTGTAACGTTAACATCCTTCCGCACTGTCCACAACTCCACCGACTTTAGTGTCATCTGCAAATTTACTCACCCATCCTTCTACGCCCTCCTCCAGGTCATTTATAAAAATGACAAATAGCAGCGGCCCCAAAACAGATCCTTGTGGCACACCACTAGTAACTGGACACCAGTCAGAACATTCCCCATCAACCACCACCCTTTGTCTTCTATCAGCAAGCCAATTTCTGATCCAAACTGCTAAATCACCCTGAATCCCATGCCTCTGTATTTTCTGCAATAGCCTGCCGTGGGGAACCTTATCAAATGCTTTACTGAAATCCATATACACCACATCAACTGCTTTACCCTCATCCACCTGTTTGGTCACCTTCTCGAAGAACTCAATGAGGTTTGTGAGGCACGACCTACCCTTCACTAAACCATGTTGACTATCTCTAAACAAATTATTCATTTCCAGGTACATTCGAGATACATCCTATCTCGAATAATCATTTCCAAGTATTTTCCCACAACAGAAGTATGGTTCACTTTTCTATAGTTACCGGGGTTATCTTTATTGCCCTTCATGAACAATGGGACGACATCTGCTATCCTCCAGTCCTCTGGCACTATCCCTGTGGACAAAGATGACTTAAAGATGAAAGCCAAAGGTTCAGCAATCTCCTCCATAGCTTCCCAGAGAATCCTAGGATAAATCCCATCCGGCCCAATGGACTTATCTATTTTCACCCTTTCCAGAATGGCTAACACCTCCTCCTTATGTACCTGAAGCCCTTCTAGTTTAGTAGCCTGTATCTCAGTATTCTCCTCGACAACAGTCCCTTTATCCTGTGTGAATACAGACGAAAACTACATGTTTAACACCTCGCCTATCTCCTCGGACTCCACGCACAACTTCGAACTACTGTCATTGACTGGCCCTACTCTTTCCTTAGTCATTCTTTTATTCCTGACATATCTATATAAAGCTTTAGAGTTATCCTTTATCCTACCTGCCACTTACTTCTCATGCCCTCTTCTGGCTTTTCTTAGCTCTCTCTTTAGAGCCTTCCTCGCTGACTTGTAACTCTCAAGGGTCCTAACTGAACCATCGCGACCATATTTACATAAGCTTCCTTCTTCCTCTTGACAAGTGTTTCAACTGCTTTAGTAAACCACGGTTCCCTCGCTTGACCACTTCTTCCCTGCCTAACAGGTACATACTTATCAAGGACACGCAGTAGCTGTTCCTTGAACATGCTCCACATTTCCATTGTGTACATCCCCTGCAGTTTTCCTCTTCAGCCGATGCATCCTAAGTCTTGCCTCATCGCATCATAATTACCTTTCCCCCAGCAATAACTCTTGCCCTGCGGTGTATACCTATCCATTTCCATCACTAAAGTAAACGTAGTTGAATTGTGGTCACTGTCACCTAAGTGCTCACCTTCCTCCAAATTTGACACCTGTCCTGGTCCATTACCCAGTACCAAGTCCAATACGGCCTCGCCTCTCTTTGGCTTATCTACATACTGCGACAGGAAAGCTTCTTGTACATATTTGACAAAAAAGGACACATCTCAAGTACCCGAACTATAGTGTTCACACTCAATATTTGGAAGTTATAGTCCCCCATAACAACTACCCTGTTATTTTCGCTCCTATCCAGAATCATAGAACATAGAGCAGTACAGCACAGAACAGGCCCTTCGGCCCTCGATGTTGTGCCGAGCAATGATCACCCGACTCAAACCCACACATCCACCCTGTACCCGTAACCCAACAACCCCCCCCCCCCCCCGTACTGCGCTGTACTGTTATATGTTCTATGTCTTCATTACTATGACGGGGATATTGTCAGGACCCATAGCATTTGTAATATCCAGCGCCTTCCGCATTTTCTTGATATCACGTGGAGTGAGTCGTATTGGCTGAAGACTGACATCTGTGGTGCTGGGGACCGCCGGAGGAGATCGAGATAGACCATCCTCTTGGCACTTCCGGCAGAAGATTTTTAAGAATTACACAGTTTGTCTTTTTGCACAAAATTGCTGGGCCCCATCATAATTGAAGATGAGACAATTTGTAGAACCTCCTCCTCCAGTGAGTTGTTGAATTGTCCACCACCATTCACGGCTGGATGTTGCAGGACTGCAGAATTTTGATCTGATGCTCTCAATGCAGAATCTCTTTCCTCTGTCTGTCACCTGCAATGTCTCAATATTGAAATTAAAGACCTTTCTCTCTCTACACTCAGATTGAATCACAAGAATATTAATTTCAGGAACAGCTGAGTGTAGGGTCATATTTTAAAATAACCTAGGAAGGGCAGTCAGCTGAAAAAAGCAACATAAACAATCGAAGCAAGGACGCCGATCATCCATTTCACATTAATCCACTTGTATTTCCCCACTCAGATTATCTCTACCAGTGCATGTCGTGTATGATTCCGTATAGAGTGGAACGCTAAACGGAGGTGGTTTGACTTATGAAGCTGGTGCCTGTTAGTCATTTGAGCAGTCAAGGTCCAATAGGTCCGAAACTTTACAGGATTAATTGGTTAATTCACTTGTGTTGGGACTCCACGGCCTGTTAAGGCAATTTACTGCAGCTGCTGGAATCTGAAATCAATTGGGAAAATGCCGGAAAATCGCAGCAGGTCAGGCAGTAGGGAGAGAAGAGTTAACGTTTGGAGTCCAGAATGACCGTACACTCGCCCAGGATGTCATAGTGTCGCATCCAACGGTCCCATAGGTCCCAGTGACGCTGGTCAAACCTTGTACAAAAAGAGACCCTTTGTTATCTCAAGTCAAGCACGTGGTGCTTCATGGCTGGCAGTGTGATAATATATTTGAATTACTGCGACCATTTCAGATTAGAGCAGATGAGTTAAATTGTGAACTCACCGTGTTATTATGGGGTGCGTGGGTGGTCATTCCCACATCCGCAAATAAACTATGGTTACAGGGGCAACACTCCGCCAATTCTGGCAGGGCAAATGTGATGATGCTGATACGCTGCTATGCGCGATGACAAAGGCTGGACATTAACCTGAATAATCTGATCAGCAGTGCGACCGGCGATAAATGTAGCAACAGTTGCTGTATCTCGTGTACCCTTGGGAGCCGCCATGTCGCCATTGGCTGAGACTGCACATTGACTTTGGTGGCTCATTTATGGCACCACGTTCTTGTTTATCCCAGAAGCTCAGTGCAATTGGTTGGAAATACAATAAATGATGTCTATAACTTCATTAGCAATGGAGGGAAAATGGTGCTGCCGTTTTCCAGCCGTGGGCCACCTGAGGTCTTGTTTCAGAACTGTTTTCTGTTGTCTCAGAACTGTTGGGGCTGTTTTCACAAGTGGATAATTCCAGACATTTTATGAAACCCAATAACATCCAACATGTTTTAACAGCTCTCTAACACTTTATCTCAACTGGACCCTCTGGTGGAGGCGTCAAAATCGTCAACGCTATCATAATTAATCAGTCATCAGCCGCTTTGCAAAAAACGATTGGTCGACTCCACACTCACCTATCGGACTAAAACTCACACTATTCCGGGTGCTAGTCCGTCTAGCTCCGAATGGAGAGATGTATAGGGTTGCGATTGGACCTTAATTTCTAAATTTGGCTGGGAGGTTGGAGGAGAATCAGAATGAGCAGAAAATACACCACGTTTCAAATAAAGTGTTCGGAACTCTTGTTTTGGTGAGTGAATTATGTGAAAAATGCTGGTGTTCAGCGAAATTGATTCCGGGAATGGTCATGACCGAAAGAGTACCATTGTCAGATGAAGCAAAGGCTGAACGAAGAATGTTGAAATCACACACTTAAATCACACAAGGAGGAAGAAACCGCACACAGCTAGTGGGATTAACTGGCCCTCGTAAACCTGTCAGGAATGTGGAGGCTGTCGAAAGAAATACTGCTGCAAGCTGCACCAAGGACGAAGACAGGATTGTTTTTGGAGTACAAGGAAAATCCGAGAATCGTTTCATCTTCGCCTATTAAGTATCTGCCCGTTGAGGGACAAATACCAGTCAGCTGACCTGCCGATGCCATCGAAAGTGAACTGTGTCGCTTTCAAAGGATCTATGAGTTTCCGGAGAGGTTCACGATGTAAGACAGTGTTTTTCAATTTTTTTCCCGGGACTTTTACCAAGTGGCTAACATTCGGGACCCATGTCGGCCGACCATCACAGTCCAGGCCAGCTGATCTCCGGGACCCACTCGGACCGACGTCCGTGCCCCCCCTCCCCCCTCGTTATTCATTATACAATGTAACCGGTGAACCTTCTTGTTCTTCAACCCTCATTCGCTTTGTTTGTCATGCGTTGTAATATTTCTGTTCTGGACTTCAGCTGACGATTTAAGTTCCAGTTGCATCCTTTGAAAAATCAGACATTTCTCTTCGAACTCGCCATGTCTTTAATGTTTTGAGGGTTTTAAACTTTGTATTAACAGGTGCTGCCTCCACATAACACACACGTGATTAACATGCTGGTTCTTATCTGCAAAATTAAGAAAACTACACATCAATGAATTGTTTTTAGAATGCATTGTCCCCGACTTCAGTTGAATTCTTTGTTTGATGTTCCTAAGAAGCTCTGGAGGTCTGGATTCAGCTCACACCAGCGCTGCTTTGTTGTACCCTGGACTCCCCTACGAAGCTTGCTCCAACAGGTTGTTGTGAGATCTTGGCCTATTTGTGACGCTGGCCCTTTCATCCTTATTACACCATGACCCATCTTATGTTATTCACACAGTCTGGTTGCCGGATTGCTAACAGTTGCAAATGGAGGAATCTCTTCATCATGACCTTGCGGCCAAATCAGGGACGTGGAGGGCGCGTTATGTCAGTGCACCTGCAGCGCTCGTGACTTGTTTTCTGCCACCGCTTCTGGCGGGAAAACTCCATCGTTTGTACTTAAAGGCCTGTCCGGGCCGGAATTCTGAAAAGCCCATTGCGTCGGACGCTTCTCCCGCCATAAGATTTGCCGCGACAGACCCAGCTTCCCGTCGCACCCGGATATTGACAGACCCTCCTATAAGAGGCGGTTTTGAAAGATATATGTTAGACATGTTTCTCAACAGTGTATTTGTAACTTAAGAATGTTAATCAGTAACTTTAGGAGAGGGTTATGGTAGCCTGACCCTTAAGGAGGCAAGTGTCATGGGGCATGATGTTAAATCGCCAATGGGTCTGAGCCTGTGAAGCCTGAGGGTGGAGCCGGTTCCTCGCCAGTCTGGAGTTTGGTCTTTTTTATATTATTCGCTTTCCATACTGCTTAATTTAAATACATGTTATTTATTATTCCATCCAGAGGCCACTCGTCTATCACGATACTACAAGTACATGAATGAAGATCAGTTTCCTCAACAATTCTTCAATTTATTTGAAAACAAGTAAAATTAAGGACATTAAATGCGATTTCCTATTACAATAGCCGAGCTTCTGGTCTCTCGTAACACCATTGTCTCGCTGAGAAACAATATTCCTGTCCTCCATTCTGACCTGTAGACATTTTCTCACGGCTAACATTATACTGACTGCCTGTAAAAGAACAAAGAAAACTAATGAACAGGAACTGGCCCCTTTGAACCCCAAGTTCTCCACTATCCATGGTATCGACTAACCTAAAATCTTCTACATTTCCGGAGTACATTTCGCTCTGCTCTGATCCTATTCAGGAAGTTGTCAACACGCCACTAAAAAGTAAATGTCGTACCTGCGTCCACCGCCAGTCTCCAAATCCTTCAGGTAGTATGGCGACCAGAATTTAACACTATATTCCAAGTGCTGCGTAGCTGACGATCATTAAATGTGCAACATGACTTACCAATTTCTAAACTCAATGCGTCGGCCCATCAACGCAAGCATGCATGATATCTTTGAGACGATCTTCCCCAACCGCGTTGCCACCTTCAGTGACCTGTGAAGCTGCTCATCCAGATCCCTCTGCTTATTGATACTCTTAAGGATTCTGCCATTTGCTGCATATTTTCCACCTTTATTGCACTTTACTAAATTCATTACCTCACATTTGTCCCCATTAAACTCAATCTGCCATCTCAGCGCCCAAGTCCCCTACCGTTTTATATCCTGCTGTATCCTCTGACGGTCGTCATCACTATCCGCAATTTCACCATACGCCATGTTATCCGAAAATGTTATAATCAAACAAGTTGCATTTTCCTGCAAATCATTTCCAGATGCTACAGCAGGAAAGGCCCCAGCACTTATCCCCGTCGAACGCCAACATGCTCAGGGCTCCATTAATATGTGGGCAGCACGGTAGCATGGTGGTTAGCATAAATGCTTCACAGCTCCAGGGTCCCAGGTTCGATTCCTGGCTGGGTCATTGTCTGTGCGGAGTCTGCACGTCCTCCCCGCGTGTGCGTGGGTTTCCTCCGGGTGCTCCGGTTTCCTCCCACAGTCCAAAGATGTGCGGGTTAGGTGGATTGGCCATGCTAAATTGCCCGTAGTGTCCTAATAAAAGTAAGGTTAAGGGGGGGTTGTTGGGTTACGGGTATAGGGTGGATACGTGGGTTTGAGTAGGGTGATCATGGCTCGGCACAATATTGAGGGCCGAAGGGCCTGTTCTGTGCTGTACTGTTCGATGTTCTATGTTCTAATATACGCACACTTCCACTGCTACCCTCTTTGGGTCTTTTACGACCGAGCCACGTCTTTTTTTTTATAATATTGTTTTTTTTTCGAGTAACGAATTGATTTCTTCCAATAAATGGACAATATAGCGTGGCCAATTCATCTACACTGTACATCTTTGCGTTGTGGGTCGATATACACACAAACACGGGGCGAATGTGCAAATTCCTCACGGACAGTGGCCCAGAGTCGGGATCTCAATTGGGAACCGTGACGTAGCAATGCTAACCACTGCGCCTACATGCTGCCATTCCAGTTCTGTATCAATCTTGCCAGAACATCGCTGATTACGTGTGACGTTACCTCGTATACCAGTCTGCTATGAAAAACCTTGTTAACGCCTCACTGAAGTCCATCCACTGCACTACCATCATCAATCATCTTCGTCACTTCGTCGAAAAACAGGATCAAGTTAGTGAGATACGACTTTCCCTTCAAAACCCCATGTTACTTCTCGTTGATACGTTCACTTATTTCAAAGTTGAGTAAATCCAGTCTCGGAGAGTCATCTCCAATAATTTCCTAAGAACTGACGTAAGGCTCACAAGTCTATAAATACCCGGATCATCCTTGTTACCCTTCTGAAACAAAGTAACATCATTGGCCATTTCCTGATCCTCTGCTACCTGCCCTGAAGCCAGTGAGTATACAATCATTCCAATCAAGGCCACCGAACTTCCCTCCATTGTCCCTCTCAGTATCCTGGGCGACACACCATCAGGCCCCATGGACCTGTCTGACGTAATGTTTTTCAAGACCCCAAATGCCTGCTACGTTTTGACCTCAATATTACACAAACTATCGACACACCCTTCCGGTACTCATCATCCACCAAGCCCTTCCCATCGGTGAATACTGACACAAAGTACTCATTTATTACCTCGCCCATTTTATCTGTCTGCACGCAGATTCCCTCCCCTGTAGTTGCATGAACCAAACCTGTCACAGGATACCCTCTTGTTGTTTATATATGTATCAAAATCATTGGGATTTTCCTAACTTTCCTTCTATCCCTCGTGACTCAATGCTTAAGTTTGTTTCTACTTTCCTTATATTGCACACTTGCTTAGTGTGTTCACAACCTCCGAGCCTTGCAAAATGCTCCCTGTTTTAAATCGCATTGAGATATAAGAAGTTTTGGATTGAAAGAGGTTAACAAAACCTGTTTGTTTAGTGACTGTAATTAATGTCATAATTCTGTCACAGGAGGATTATCCTCTTCTATTAATAAGGAATTGCTTTCGATGTGTTAACCCATACTGTGAGCGGAAGCATGAACTGTAACACGAGCAGAGACCGAGAGAAGGAATCGAAATCTGAGTAATCGATCGGAACATTCTGACATTGGATCAGAATTTCAGAACAATCGATCGGAATGTAACAACAATGAATCAAAATCTGAGTACAATCGATCGGAACATTACAAAAGAGGATAGGAGTCTATACGAGGGATTTTACTATATTTCTTCTGGTTATATACCATGGCAGATCAGAGGCGCACTTATGATTATTCAAGTGGGTTACTATCCTATCCTGGCTATTGTTGGTGTAACTGGTAAGTCTCATTTTTCAGTTATTAGTTATTCACTGCATTATCCAGTGCAAGTGCAATATTTCACTCACAATTTACATCTCGAAAAGATTCAATCCACATGCTTCAGTCCCAATCGCTAATTTCAGTCGGTATCCAGTGTCTCCACTCTGCGCTCTGGTTGATAAGGAGGTTATTCACAATCCACACTCCCTTTGACACTGAAATAATTTATACTAATATGTGCTCAACACTTCCAATCCTGCCCACTAGCCATGGACACCTGCCTCATCTGAGCTGCAGAAATAACCATATTTTGTGTCATTATTCAAAGCGGACTTGACTATTCCCATGATATTCTAGTCACACAAGTCATGTTACAAACCTTCATGGAGCACAGATCATCCACAACTCTGTTGTCTATATCCTAACTCTCACCTATCATCCCGCTGCTCTCTAATCTGCGTTTCTTCCTAGTCTGGCAGCATCTTAATATCAATATTCCCATTCTGTGATTGAAATTCTCCACAGCCTCACCGCAGATTTATATCACCGCCTTCTCCATTTCCAATTAATGTGAACATTAATGAATTTATATTTCTTGTCCAGTTCTCTTATTGGAATGTTTATGGATATCTTGTTGTGAGCTGCCGCATACATTCAGGTAGATCAAACGCTTCTGTTACCCAACTTTGGACGAGCTATGAGGATTGTAGTTACAGTGTATCTGCACCAGTAGCTACTCTGATTCAAACATGGAGGAGATAACAGAAATGTGTCACCTTATTCAACATGACCTGGAGCCTCACACCAGTGTGAGTATGGTGTTATCAATGACCGTTAAGGTCATCATTTTATTGACCTTCTCTGCACATGGCATCAAAAACCTCGTTTCAGGAATGGTAACGATTAAAGCGTGGAGGTTTGAGGGAGCACTCGGAGGCTTTTGTATAACAGATTTATTAAGAAAAGGATATCGTTAACAGGAGCAGCTATTTACTCTAGACAACCCGAAAGCACTTTGCACGGGTCCTTGCCCCCAGCCGCCTGAGCCTCCTCACTTTTTTCTCAATTCGTCGGAGTTCGAGCTTTCATGCAGCATCAGTCCACACTGATAACGTGGATCACAAAGTATCACCCCTTCAAAGCCTTGTCGCACTCCTCACTCTAGCGTCCCTCAGTAACATTTAGACAACATTTCCAGCGAACTATGTAGAAGAAAAGGCTGCGGGCTTACAGTGTGAACTGTCCTTTATAGAGTTAATCTGTCAGCAGCTACTGAGACATGGTGCAGCGCCTCAGTTCCTCATTCTGCTCCTAGACCACTGAGATATTGTCGTTATGAGCAGCAGGAGGTTGCCTTGAGATTTCGAGCACGACTTCCGAGGCGCCCCATTTTCAGCTCTCTCAGAGCTCATCGGCGGGATCTCTACCGAACTGCCCATGACTTGTGGTCAGCTCCGCCACACAGTCAGTGGTGATTCCTGATGGTCCGATCAGCACCTGACATGGTCAGCGTACTTCTCCTTGTCTGCCTTGCAAATCCATCATGTACACGATTGGGCCAGATTTCACCACAATTCTGCAGGGTAACCACAGTATGCCTGACGCAGTTCATTACTTAGACCAGGTCACCGACTTTAAATAAATGCATCCCTTTGCCGAGTCACGGTACCTGCATTGGGAGCCCAATGCACCTCTCCCCTTATTGCCAAATTGGGAAAACAAGGGCTAATCGTGTCTGCTAGTGCCGACTAATTAATAGCTCTCCCGGCCTGAATCGAGTAGTGGTAAGAGCGGGAGAGGGGACGTGGCGTGGAGCGTTCTCTGAGAGAAAGACATTCACCAATTTAATGCGCAATGGTCTCTTTGGTTTCTTCTTCACAACGAACTGAATTGCTGAGCTGACGTCTGCTAACCTGCCCTGAACCGTGTGATACTGGGCTGGTTGGATGCAATTAATGTCATTTGGTTTGACACAGCGCTGAAAATATTCATTGGTGAATGCAGCACTATTGTATGACACTAATACCCAAAGTGCATTTGGATCACAACCATTCAATGTAGATTGTCTACGGTGGCTGTTGAGGATACCGTCCCGATCTCCGGAACATCCCACCACTTGGAGTGGGGATTCACTCGGATCAGGAACAATCTGCCGAAGAAGGCAACAGCGATTCAACATGTAACCTTGTCAACGGACGGTGCGTCGTAGGTTGAAACATTTCCTGTGCCTGGCAGAAATCGTATTAGTGGACCAGCAGCTCAATGAGCTCACTGGGCTAAATCGCTGGTTTTGAGACTGTGCCTTGTTATTGATGTGCTCCAATGACTGTTACATGTATTGAGGCCCTATGCCCTGCGACTGACCTGCTCATGTGATTATTGAGGGGCTGATTTAGCTCACTGTGCTAATTCGCTGAAGCCTACTTGTGATTTGCATTTATCAATGTTGGCTCACCAAATGTAGTTTATGACCAACATTTCCATCTTTGTTTGAACAGACACTCTTTAACTCCTGCTATAGCAGCTGTATTGCTGGGGGTGGAATTGCCACCGGGGAAGCGTAGAGGAAGAGCCTGTCCTCACAATTGAATCCATCTTTTCTGATAATGCATGATCGAAGCTTTGATTGATATTTGTCGTCTCATGTACCGGAGTAGAGTGAAAACAATTTTTCTGCAGTCAAGGCAATGTACACAGTACGTACATAGTAGGCAAAAGTATAATCGACAGAGTCAAATGGTACGTAACAAATAGTGATTGGTTACAGTGCGGAACATGTACCAAACACGCAATACATGACATTAATGAATATCGGCAATTGGCACAAGTCGGCTTCAAAATAAGTTACTGTGAAAGGCCCCTAGTCTCCACATTCCGACAACTGTTCGGGGAGACTGGTACGGGAATTGAACCGTGCTGCTAGCCTGCCGTGGTCTGTTTTCAAAGCCAGCGATATAGCCCTGTGCTAAACCAGCCGCTTTACATGAGCAAAGCAGTATAGGGTGTCATCAATAGCGGTTTTACAGGGAATATATCAGTCCGTGGGACAGTCGTTCAGTAGTCTAGTAGTTGTGGGTAAGAAGCTGTTCGAAAGCAAATTACTGTGGATGCTGGAATCTGAAACGAAAGAGAAAATGCCGGAAATTCTCAACAGGTCTGGCAGCATATGTAGGGAGAGAAGAGACCGAACGTTTCGAGTCCAATGACTCGTTGTCAAAGCTTAACAGGCGGAGAAAATGGGAAATATTCATACCGCGGAGAGAGAATGATAGATGATTCGCAGCCACAGAAACTCAGGGAAATGGGGTGCTAATAGTCACAGAAACCAAGGGAAAAGCGTTGTAATGGCAGTCCACAGAGAGAACAAAAGGTGTGAGAGGCTAAACAGCAGAGAAAATAACATCTGAGGCTCATCTGTAACAGATTGAGATTTGCGGGGAGGTGAAGGGGAAGCAAAGGGGAGAAGGAGTAAGGAGATGTGGATAAAATTGGGAGTCAGGGTTAAATATATTTATAGAGAAATACAGCATACAACAGGCCCTTCGGCCCACGATTTTGTGCCGAACTTTTGTCCCAGGTTAATCATAGAATTTTGGACAAAAAGGGCAACTTATCATGGCCAATCCACCCACCATGACATATTTGGACTGTGGGAGGAAACCGGAGTACCCGGAGGAAACCCACGCACACACGGGGAGGATGTGCAGACTCCACACAGACAGCGACCCAAGTCGAAATCGAACTTGGGACCCTGGAGCTGTGAAGAAATTGTGCTATCCACAATGCTACCGTGCTACCCTTAAGAAGAAATTAATCTACACTGCATTATTCTCCCCTAATCCATGTAACGATCCAATAGCCGCTTGAAGGCCCCTAACGTTTCCCACTCAACTACTTCCACAGGCACAGCATTCCATGCCCCCACTGGGTAAAGAACCCACCTCTGACATCCCCCCAATATCTTCCACCATTTACCTTAAATTTATGTCCCTTTGTAATAGTTTGTTCCACCCGGGGAAAAATACTCTGACTGCCTACTCTATTTATACCCCTGATCATCTTATAAACATCTATCAATTCGCCCCTCATCCTTCTCCGTGCTAATGAGAAAAGGCCTAGCACCCTCAACCTTTCCCCGTAATAGGAATGGTGTAGGAGGGAGGGCTTCAGGTATTTGGATAATTGGAGCGCATTCTGGGGAAGGTGGGACCTGTACAAGCAGGACGGGTTGCATCTGAACCAGAGGGGCACCAATATCCTGGGGGGGAGATTTTCTAGTACTCTTCGGGAGGGTTTAAACTAATTTGGCAGGGGAA
Source organism: Scyliorhinus canicula (assembly GCF_902713615.1). Lineage (NCBI taxonomy): Eukaryota > Metazoa > Chordata > Chondrichthyes > Carcharhiniformes > Scyliorhinidae > Scyliorhinus > Scyliorhinus canicula. The sequence goes on from NW_024055504.1 coordinate 312,079, forward strand.
TGGGAACCGGATCTGTAGTCCAGCAACTAAGGTAGACGATAGTCAGGACGCCAAAGCACGTAGTGATGCAGTGGGGAAGGTAACAATGACAAAGGAGAGTACTTGCAGGCAAGGAGATGGGTTGAAGTGTGTATACTTTAATGCAAGAAGCATCAGGAATAAGGTGGGTGAACTTAATGCATGGATCGGTACTTGGGACTACGATGTGGTGGCCATCACGGAAACCTGGATAGAAGAGGGGCAGAAATGGTTGTTGGAGGTCCCTGGTTATAGATGTTTCAACAAGATTAGGGAGGATGGTAAAAGAGGTGGGGGGGTGGCATTGTTAATTAGAGATAGTATAACAGCTGCAGAAAGGCAGTTCGAGGGGGATCTGCCTACTGAGGTAATATGGGTTGAAGTTAGAAATAGGAAAGGAGCAGTCACCTTGTTGGGAGTGTTCTATAGGCCCCCCAATAGCAGCAGAGATGTGGAGGAACAGATTGGGAAACAGATTCTGGAAAGGTGCAGAAGTCACAGGGTAGTAGTCATGGGCGACTTCAACTTCCCAAACATTGAGTGGAAACTCTTTAGATCAAATAGTTTGGATGGGGTAGTGTTTGTGCAGTGTGTCCAGGAAGCTTTTCTAACACAGTATGTAGATTGTCCGACCAGAGGGGAGGCCATATTGGATTTAGTACTTGGTAATGAACCAGGGCAGGTGATAGATTTGTTAGTGGGGGAGCATTTTGGAGGTAGTGACCACAATTCTCTGACTTTCACTTTAGTAATGGAGAGGGATAGGTGCGAGCAACAGGGCAAGGTTTATAATTGGGGGAAGGGTAAATACAATGCTGTCAGACAAGAATTGAAGTGCAGAAGTTGGGAACATAGGCTGTCAGGGAAGGACACAAGTGAAATGTGGAACTTGTTCAAGGATCAGGTACTGCGTGTCTTTGATATGTATGTCCCTGTCAGGCAGGGAAGAGATGGTCGAGTGAGGGAACCATGGTTGACAAGAGAGGTTGAATGTCTTGTTAAGAGGAAGAAGGAGACTTATGTAAGGCTGAAGAAACAAGGTTCAGACAGTGCGCTGGAGGGATACAAGATAGCCAGGAGGGAACTGAAGAAAGGGATTAGGAGAGCTAAGAGAGGGCATGAAAAATCTTTGGCGGGTAGGATCAAGGAAAACCCCAAGGCCTTTTACACATACGTGAGAAATATGAGAATGACTAGAGTGAGAGTAGGTCCGATTAAGGACAGTAGCGGGAGATTGTGTATTGAGTCTGAAGAAATAGGAGAGGCCTTGAACAAGTATTTTTCTTCAGTATTTACAAATGAGAGGGGCCATATTGTTGGAGAGGACAGCGTGAAGCAGACTGATAAGCTTGAGGAGATACTTGTCAGGAAGGAAGATGTGTTGCGCGTTTTGAAAAACTTGAGGATAGACAAGTCCCCCGGGCCTGACGGGATATATCCAAGGATTCTCTGGGAAGCAAGAAATGAAATTGCAGAGCCGTTGGCAATGATCTTTTCGTCCTCGCTGTCAACAGGGGTGGTACCAGAGGATTGGAGAGTGGCGAATGTCGTGCCCCTGTTCAAAAAAGGGAATAGGGATAACCCTGGGAATTACAGGCCAGTTAGTCTTACTTCGGTGGTAGGCAAAGTAATGGAAAGGGTACTGAGGGATAGGATTTCTGAGCATCTGGAAAGGCATTGCTTGATTAGGGATAGTCAGCACGGATTTGTGAGGGGTAGGTCTTGCCTTACAAGTCTTATTGAATTCTTTGAGGAGGTGACCAAGCATGTGGATGAAGGTAAAGCAGTGGATGTAGTGTACATGGATTTTAGTAAGGCATTTGATAAGGTTCCCCATGGTAGGCTTATGCAGAAAGTAAGGAGGCATGGGATAGTGGGAAATTTGGCCAGTTGGATAACAAACTGGCTAACCGATAGAAGACAGATAGTTGTGGTGGATGGCAAATATTCAGCCTGGAGCCCAGTTATCAGTGGCGTACCGCAGGGATCAGTTCTGGGTCCTCTGCTGTTTGTGATTTTCATTAACGACTTGGATGAGGGAGTTGAAGGGTGGGTCAGTAAATTTGCAGATGATACGAAGATTGGTGGAGTTGTGGATAGTGAGGAGGGCTGTTGTCGGCTTCAAAGAGACATAGATAGAATGCAGAGCTGGGCTGAGAAGTGGCAGATGGAGTTTAACCCTGACAAGTGTGAGGTTGTCCATTTTGGAAGGACAAATCTGAATGCGGAATACAGGGTTAATGGTAGGGTTCTTGGCAATGTGGAGGAGCAGAGAGATCTTGGGGTCTATGTTCATAGTTCTTTGAAAGTTGCCACTCAAGTGGATAGAGCTGTGAAGAAGGCCTATGGTGTGCTAGCGTTCATTAGCAGAGGGATTGAATTTAAGAGCCGTGAGGTGATGATGCAGCTGTACAAAACCTTGGTCAGGCCACATTTGGAGTACTGTGTGCAGTTCTGGTCACCTCATTTTAGGAAGGATGTGGAAGCTTTGGAAAAGGTGCAAAGGAGATTTACCAGGATGTTGCCTGGAATGGAGAGTAGGTCATACGAGGAAAGATTGAGGGTGTTAGGCCTTTTCTCATTAGAACGGAGAAGGATGAGGGGCGACTTGATAGAGGTTTATAAGATGATCAGGGGAATAGATAGAGTAGACAGTCAGAGACTTTTTCCCCGGGTGGAACACACCATTACAAGGGGACATAAATTTAAGATAAATGGTGGAAGATATAGAGGGGATGTCAGAGGTAGGTTCTTTACCCAGAGAGTAGTGGGGGCATGGAATGCACTGCCTGTGGTAGTAGTTGAGTCGGAAAATTTATGGACCTTCAAGCGGCTATTGGATAGGTACTTGGATTAGGGTAGAATAAGGGAGTGTAGGTTAACTTCTTAAGGGCAGCACGGTAGCATTGTGGATAGCACAATTGCTTCACAGCTCCAGGGTCCCAAGTTCGATTTCGACTTGGGTCACTGTCTGTGTGGAGTCTGCACATCCTCCCCGTGACTGCGTGGGTTTCCTCCGGGTACTCCGGTTTCCTCCCACAGTCCAAAGATGTGCAGGTTGGGTGGATTGGCCATGACAAATTGTCCAAAATTCTATGATTAACCTAGGACAAAAGTTCGGCGCAACATCGTGGGCCGAAGGGCCTGTTCTGTGCTGTATTTCTCTATCTCTATCTCTATCTAATACCTTCTCTCCATTCCAGGCAACATCCTGGTAAATCTCCTTTGCACCTTTTCCAAAGCTTCCACATCCTTCCTAAAATAAGGTGACCAGAACTGCACACAGTACTCCAAATGTGGCCTGACCAAGGTTTTGTACAGGTGCATCATCACCTCACGGCTCTTAAATTCAATCCCTCTGCTAATGCACGCTAGCACACCATAGGCCTTCGTCACAGCTCTACGCACTTGAGTGGCAACTTTCAAAGAGCTATGAACATAGACCCCAAAATCTATCTGCTCCTCTACATTGCCAAGAACCCTACCGTTAACCCTGTATTCCGCACTCATATTTGTCCTTCCAAAATGGACAACCTCACACTTGTAAGGGTTAAAATACATCTGCCACTTATTAGCACAACTCTGCATCCTATCTATGTCTCTTTGAATCCGATAACAGACCTCCTCACTATCCACAACTCCACCAATTTTCTTACCATCTGAAAATTTACTGACCCAGCCTTCAACTCCCTCATCCAAGCCGTTAATGAAAATCAGAAACAACAGAGGACCAAGAACTGATCACTGCGGAATGCCACTGGTAACTGGGCTCCAGGTTGAATATTTGCCATCCACCCCCACACTCTGTCTTCTATTGGTTAGCTAGTTCGTTATCCAACTGGCCAAATTGCTGACTATCCCATGCCTCCTTACTTTCTGCATAAGCCTACCATGGGGAACCTTAACAAATACCCTATTAAAATCCATGTACAATACATCCACTGCTTTACCTTCATTCACATGCTTGGTCACCTCCTCAAAGAAGTCGATAAGAATTGTAAGGCAAGACCTACCCCTCACGAATCCGTGCTGACTATCCCTAATCAAGCACTGCTTTTCCAGATGCTCAGAAATCCTATCACTCAGTACCTTTTCCATTACTTTGACTACCACCGAAATAAGACTAACTGGCCTGTAATTCCCAGGGCTATCCCTATTCACTTTTTTGAACAGGGGCACGACATTCGCCACTCTCCAATCCTCTGGTACCACCCCTGTTGACAGCGCGGACGAAAAGCTCATTGCCAACGGCTCTGAAAATTAATTTCTTGCTTCCCATAGAATCCTTGGATATATCCGGTCAGACACGGGGGACTTGTCTATCCTCAAGTTTTTCAAAATGCCCAACACATCTTCCTCGAATATTCCAAGTATCTCCTCGCGTTACCACTCTGTTTCACACTGTCCTCTCCAACAATATGGCCCCTCTCGTTTAAATACTGAAGAAAAATACATCTTCAAGACCTCTCCTATCTCTTCAGACTCAATACACAATCTCCCGCTACTGTCCTTGATCGGACCTACCCTCGCTCTAGTCATTCTCATATTTCTCACATATGTGAAAAAGGCCTTGGGGTTTTCCTTGATCCTACCCGCCAAAGATTTATCATGCCCTCTCTTAGCTCTCCTAATCCCTTTCTTCAGTTCCCTCCTGGCTGTCTTGTATCCCTCCAGCGCCCTGTCTGAACCTTGTTTCCTCAGCCTTACATAAGTTTCCTTCTTCCTCTTAACAAGACATTTAACCTCTCTTGTCAACCATGGTTCCCTCACCCGACCATCTCTTCCCTGCACGCAGTACCTGTTCCTTGAACAAGTTGTACATTTCACATGTGTCCTTCCCTGACAGCCTATATTCCCAACATATGCACTTCAATTCTTGTCTGACAGCATTGTATTTACCCTTCCCCCAATTATATACCTTGCCCTGTTGCTCGAACCTATCCCTCTCCATTACTAAAGTGAAAGTCACAGAATTGTGGTCACTACCTCCAAAATGCACCCCCACTAACAAAACTATCACCCGCCCTGGATCATTACCAAGTACTAAATCCAATATGGCCTCCCCTCTGGTCGGACAATCTACATGCTGTGTTAGAAAAGCTTCCTGGACACCCTGCACAAACACTACCCTATCCAAACTATTTGATATAAAGAGTTTCCACTCAATGTTTGGGAAGTTGAAGTCGCCCATGACTACTACACTGTGACTTCTGCACCTTTCCAATCTGTTCCTCCACATCTCTGCTGGTATTGTGTGTCCTATAGAAAACTCCTAACAAGGTGACTGCTCCTTTTCTATTTCTGACTTCAACCCATATTACCTCAGTAGGCAGATTCCCCCAAGAACTGCCTTTCTGCAGTTGTTATACTATCTCTAATTAACAATGTCACCCCCACCTCTTTTAACATCCTCCCTAATCTTGTTGAAACGTCTATAACCAGGGACATCCAACAACCATTTCTGCCCCTCTTCTATCCGTGATGTCCACCACATCGTAGTCCCAAGTACCGATCCATGCCTTAAGTTCTCCCACCTTATTCCTGATGCTTCTTGCATTGAAGTGTACACACTTCAACCCATCTCCTTGCCTACAAGTACTCTCCTTTGTCAGTGTTACCTTCCCCACTGCATCACTACGTGCTTTGGCGTTCTGAATATCAGCTTCCTTTGTTGCTGGACTAAAAATCTGGTTCCCATTCCCCTGCTAAATTAGTTTAAAACCTTTCGAAGTCTACTAGAAAACCTGCCCCCTCCACCAGGTTATTGGTGCCCCTTTGGTTCAGATGCAACCCGTCCTGCTTTTTCAGTTCCCACCTTCCCCATTATGCTCTCCAATTATCCAAACACCTGAAGACCTCCCTCCTACACCATTCCTGCAGCGACGTGTTCAAATGCATTCTCTCCCTATTCCTAGCCTCGCTATCACGTGGCACCGGTAACAGACCAAAGATGACAACTCTGTCCTGGCGTTTAAATTACAGCCTAACTCCCAAATCTTGATTCTTACCTCCACACCCCTTGCCCTACCTATGTCGTTGGTGCCAATGTGCACCACGACTTCTGGCTGCTCCCCCTCCCCTTCAGGATCCTGAAGACACGATGCGAGACATCGCTGGCCCTGGCACCCGGGAGGCAACATACTTTTCGTGAGTCTCGCTCGCGACCACAGAATATCTATCTATTCTCCTAACCATTGAATCTCCTATTACTATTGCTTTTCTATGCTCCCCCTTCCCTTCTGAGCCCCAGAGACAGACTCAGTGCCAGAGACCTGGCTGCTAGGGCCTTTCCCCGATTGGTCATCCCCCCAACACCATCCAAAACGGTATACTTGTTTTGAAGGGGAACTGCCTGTAGCCCAGCTACTCCTTTTCAGTTCCTCGGATGTGGCTACCTCCCTTTAACTCTTCTCGATAACCCCCTCTGCCTCACGGATGATCTGAAGTTCATCCAGCTCCAGCTCCAGTTCCCTAACATGGTCGCTGAGGAGCTGGAGTTGCGTGCATTTCCCGCAGGTATAGTCAGCGGGGACACCAGTGGTATCCCTCACCACCCACATCCTACAGGAGGAGCATGCAACTGCCCTAGCCTCTATCCCCTCTTACTTTACAGAATTAGCTGCCCCGTAGACCAACTCCGTCCTCCGACTCTGCTTCCAGTCAGCTGTCCTCTAAACTCCTGGCTCCCTTCACGTTCTTTGATAAATATAGGAAATGAAATGTAAGGAACATCTTACTCCCTCTTCACCTAACTCCGTCAGTCACTAAACTCACTGTAGCACTCAAATGCAACCAGTTCAGCACTCCAGTACAAAAAGAATTCTGCACTGTTACTAGCTCAGATTTATACTGTGACTCTAGCCTCCGAAAACTGGCCTACAAGTAGAACCTTGTTTAAATCTGATTCAAAATTAATCTTCTTATAGACCAAACAGTAACATTTAAGTTAATTAACTAATTAAATAAATACTAGACTTTAAATAAAATGACCCGTATACTCCATCAGTCACCGACCTCTCACTGTAGCACTCACGTGCAACCAGTTCAGCACTCCAGTGCAAACCTATACATATTAAGGAAGAACTGAAAGAAAGAAATGCTAAGAGACAGTTGGAATGAAATGGGATGTAAACGAGCTTCAATAAAATATTGCATCAGGCTAAGGGCAGACAGGCGATCATGGGAGCAGGGTGTTGTGTTAAGATAGCAAGCAACAGGAGGGTCCGTTCCTGGATGAGCACAGACCGAAGGTTCCCAGCAAAGCGATCACCCAGTCTGCGTTTGGTCTCTCCGATATAGAGGAGACCACATATGGAACAGCGAATGCAATAGACAAAATTGGAAGAAATGCAAGTGAACAGCTTCTTCACTTGGAATGTGTGTTTTGGGTCTCGGGTGTTAAGCATGGAAGAGGTAAAGGGGCAGGTATTACACCTTCTGAGGTTGCATGGGAAGGTGGGGTGATGGGAGAGGTACTGGGTATGGTGGAGGAGTGGACTAGATTATCTCGGCGGGAGCGGTCTGTTCCTATGTCTGGATGTGTGAGTCTTCATACTCCTGTACCTTCTGCCTGATGGAAGGGTCTGGACAGTTATTTGCCAATGCTGCCTGCCTTCCTGGGGCAGTGCGATGTGAAGACAGAATCAATAGACGGATGGCAAGCATCTGTGACTTGCAAGTTGGTCAGATTAGACATAATTTCTTCCAATCGCAATTATTTGCTTCATTTTGGAAAGGGCGGGATGTCCTTCAAAGAATCATGCAGGACAGGAAAAGGCCCAAGGACTAAACAAGCCAGTATGGAAAAAAAGAAAAACATCATCTAACCCCACTAGTCACACTTGTCCCGGCTCTTGACACTTGTCTTGATTATTGTGACATTTCAGTGCTCAGCAAAGAACTTGGGAAAAGTTTAACAGCACAAGGTTAAAGTCCAACCAGTTTGTTTCAAATCACTAGCTTTCGGAGCAGTGCTCCTTCCTCGGGTGAATGAAGAGGTAGGGTTCAGAAAATTATATAAAGACGAAGCCAACGGTGCAATACGATAGATTGAATGCAAGTTTTTGCAGGAATTAAGTCTACAGTTCCAGACGGAGCAACTGCAGAGAGGGATACTCACATAGAATTTACAGTGCAGAAGGAGGCCATTCAGCCCATCGAGTCTGCACCGGCTCTTAGAAAGAGCACCCTACCCAAGGTCAACACCTCCACCCTATCCCCTGAACTCAGTAACCCCACCAAACACTAAGGGCAATTTTGGACACTAAGGGCAATTTATCATGGCCAATCCACCTAACCTGCACATCATTGGACTGCGGGAGGAAACCGGAGTCACTAGAGGAAACCCACACACACAAGGGGAGGATGTGCAGACTCCGCACAGACAGTGACCCAAGCCGGAATTGAAACTGGGACCCTGGAGCTTTGAAGCGATTGTGCTATCCGCAATGCTACCGTGCTGCCCAAAGGTTAAGGAGTTGTGAATCCTCTCAATCCAGGATAGTTGGTACGTTTTCGCAAGCCCAGGCCAGATGGTGTGGGATGAATGTAATGCGACATGAATCAAAATTCCCGGTTGAGGCCGTAGTGTTGTCTGCGGAACTTGCAAATAGATTTCTGTTCGACGATGTTGCGATGTTGCCTATCTGAAGGCCGCTTTGGAGAAAGCTTACCCTAAGATCAGAGGCTGAATTCCCTTGACTGCTTCCCCGACTGGAAGGGACTATTCCTGCGTGACAATTTTTGCGCGATGTCCGTTAATCCGTTGTCGCAACGTCTGCATGGTCTCGCCAATGTACCAGGCTTCGGGACATGCTTTCCTGCAGCGTATGCGGTAGTCAATGTTGGCCGAATGGTACCTGGTTGGTGCTGTTCTCAACTGTAATGGCGGTACCCATGTCGATGATCTGCCACGTCTTGCAGAGATTGCCATTGTCGAGTTGTGTGGTGTCTTGGTCGATGTTCTGAAGGCAGGGTAGTTTTCTGCAAACAATGGATGTTTGAGGTTGCGTGTTTGTTTGAAGGCAAGTAATGGGGGTGTGAGGAGTACCTTGGCAAGATGTTCGTCTTTTTCCATGACGTGTTGAAGATTCCAAAAACTCGTTAAAGATTGTGAGGTTTACTGCCTCAGCTAACCTCCCTTGCAGTGCATTCAAGATCCCCACTACCCTTTGTATCAGTAGAATCTATCACAAATCCCCGATCACTCTGATATGTTTCATCCTAGAATTATTCTCCCTTGTTATTTCACTTTCAACGAAGCAGAACATCTGCTTTCTACCCACCGTGCTTTCCACAAGCAACGCTCATCCCGTCACTCTTCATTGATTACCTGCTCTATCGCAGTAATATCCTCTGCACCCTCTCCAATGCAATAACATTTTTCCGATAGTGTCATGTCCATTAATGAGATTAGTACTTCGGTGTGCCCATCCAAAGTTCTGTATAGTTGAGCGAAGTTCTCGATATGGGCCAACTGGTGGAATTTATTGACACCGGTGGTTACAGTGAGGCCTTCTATAGCGACCTGTGCATATTTCCATTTAACGTCGGTGAGAGTTCATCAGACAAAGCAAGGGACCTCTCGAAGTCTTCCTCCAACCACAGGAGCCAAGACCACTCCGATTCCATCAGGTGAAGATTTGCAGGAGAAGATGATAAGTTTATTTGAAATAATGTGGACCAACAAACTGGGTCGCGGCTGCCTGCCGTGATGGAAATCCTGTTCTTGTGTTTCATCCTCTGCCAGAACTGGTGTTTCTTTAACAGGAGGCAGTGGAACCAATGTTGCTGTCAGATTTATGAACTGATCTCAGAAGTTTACCATCCCTTGGAACATATTAGTTGAGCCACATTATTCGCTTCTGGATTCTTTTATGGACGTTATCTTGTCCTCAAGAGCATTCTGACAGTCTGAAGACACTTCAACCTCACGGGTGTGACGTCACTTACCAGGAATATAGCGAATGTCAGAACCAGGGAAGTTGCAGGAGTCCATCGTCAAGGATTTGATATCGCTGCATTTCGAAAGCAGGGCGCCACGGTGGCACAGTGCTTAGCACGGCTCCCTTGCAGAAGTAGGGACAAAAGTTCCAACTTCTGACTGTCTGTGAAAAGTTTGTACTTCTTTCAGTGTCTATGTGGTTTCCTCCGGGTTCTCCGGTTTCCTCCCACAGCCAAAGATGTCGATTTCAGGCGGATTGCCCGTGATCAAGTGCCTCTTAGTCTCCAAAATATTATGCGGTTACTGGTTACAGGCATAATGTCGTTGGGTCGGGACCTAGGTAGGCTGCTCTTTACAAGGGTCTTTCCAAGCTCAATGGAATGAATAACCTCAACCTGCACTGTGTAGACAATGATATAATCTGGCAAAGTCTTCATGCATTTGCAAATGAAAATCATGCTTGACAGTGTAGGTCAGATAGGCTCCAGATGGTTTTACAGGTCGGCGCAACATCGAAGGCCGAAGGGCCCGTACTGCGTTGTAATGGTCTATGTTCTAAGGTCTCAATTATGATGCTCATGGGAATGTGGGTAGTGTCTTGAGATGAAAAGAAACCCGATTTGTAGGCAGGAATCAAAAAGCTGGAATAAATGGGTATTTTTCTGATTCGCAGGCAGTAACGTATAAGAAACTGCAGGGATCTGTGCTTGGACCGCACCTTTCACATTATATTCTAATGATTTGGACGAGCAAGCTGAATGCATTCTCTCCAAATTTGCAGATGACACAAAGTTGAGTGGGAGGTGAGCAGTTACGAGGATGCATAGAAGGTTCAGCGGGATTTAGATAGGCTTAGTGAGTGGGCACATGCATTACACTTGTATAAAAATGTGAATAAATGTAAGGTTATCCGCTTCAGTTGCAAAAAATGGAAGACAGATTATTATTTGAATGGGTGTATCCTGAGAGAAGTGCATACACAGTGAGATATTGGTGCCCTTGTGAATCAGTCGTGGAAAGTAAGTGCGCAGCTGCGGCAGGCAGGAAAGTACGCAAATTGTATTTTGGCTATCATAGCGAGAGAATTTGAGTACAGGGACAGGTTTGTTTTACTGCAATTATATAGGGCATTAGTGCGGCCACACCTGTGCAATGCCGGTGTATTTGTCAGAGAAACGGTGTTCTTTTTATAGAGATGGTGCAGCGAGCGTTTACCGGACTTATACTGGGTTGGCGAGACTATCATTTTAGGAGAGACAAAGTCGATTTTGATTGTATTCATTGGAGTTCAGAAGAGAGAAGGGGAATCACATTTTAACTTACAACATTTGAAAAGGATTACACACGGAAAATTATGAAAGACTGATACCTATGGTGGTGGGTTTCATAACGAGGGGTCATGAGATAACGGGTAAACCGTTTCTCAACGAGGTGCGGAGAAATTTCTTCACTCAGAAAGTGGAATTCACAAACACAATATGAAGTTGCAGCCAAAAAGTTGTGTGATGTCATGAAGGCATAGATATATCTCTTGGAGCGAACGGTATCAAAATTATGAGGTTAGATGGAATAAGGATATTGATGTTAATTATCAGCCATGATAATAGTGAATGGCAGACCGTCTCGTTGGGCCGAACAGCTCCTCCTGCTTCTATTTCCTGTGTATGTTTCTATCCATACGTGACGTGCTATCTGTTTCCAGCATCTGTGATCATTATTAGTCCTTCTTCAAAGCAGGGTAAGTGTTTTATTTTATAACTCGCCTCTCACTAGAACGTTATTCAGGTCGACTGCAGAATTTGAGATGCTTTGGACCATATTTTACATCATATTATGAAGACCAAAACAGGCCGAAGTGTTTCTAAAAGATAAGCTGGAGTACTAAAAAAGAGGCAATATGCGCATTATAGGTCATATCCTCGTCTAATTCCAACAGTAAATAAGCATGACTTCAACCAATATTGGTACACGTGAGTCACTCTTCTAAATTAACAAACATTACTTTTCTCTTGGGTATTTTTCAATTGGGGCCGCTTTGTTAGTCATAAACGTGCTCGCTGCTGAGATTCTAACAGAGTGATGAGTATTCAACAAAGGGATAATGGGGGGTGGCCACTCAGTAAACTGCACAGGATTTATGCTGCCCAAATCTTCCTAGGTTTACACTTTGTCTTCAACGTTTCGATGTGAGGTTTATGGGATGGGCCTTGTCCTGAACAACTTCTCTATGCTCTCAGTGTTGTCGTAACTCTTGTCCTTGACCGCGTGTATTCGGCCAATCCGTAGCTGGACCACATCTCCTTAATTGCACTCGATTTCTTGGAAATCGCCAACCGATACCTGCAAACTATCCAATTAGTTAACTTCGTTTAGCACAGCCAAACTCAACTAATGCAACTCGCACGTTGTCCTTCTACAAAGATGCTTTTTAAAAGGAATCATGTTGCTGATATCACACTGGCATTGTGAATCATCCAGGTTTCCCTTGCAGCCGTCGCTAGTTTGGTGTTTCCACTTCTCAAAGTCAAAACCTTCATTCTTCCTTGAAGATATTACACTGTTTGTTATCCCACAACAATGATGGACATCCCTTTATCGAACTTAATGACCGCCCGTTAACAATGAAAATAATTTCTATTGGAGAGAGTTTGCTCACTTTCACCATATTCCGCCTGTGAATTTCAGATCATCCGATTTATTCTCCTTATTACTGACTAGAATGTGTGTTTGTTTTGTTAGACTCAGCACGCCCTGCCTGTCTCAGCAACATGTCTTAATTTGCCCCTCGGTTTCGCAAATAAACAAATGAATTTTCTTCAGTGATTCACTTCTTCGGGCTTGATGCCCACAATCATAGCCGTCTAATGGCAAGTGCTCGAAGCACTTTGTGACTACGGACGTCAGTAGTCGTTGAAGCACTCTACCTTGTACATCTTTTGTACTGGTATAATTGTGGTCTAATGGAAGGAGGTGACGACCTCGGAGCGAGGAAGTGAGGTATTGAAGATGTCTGCGAAAACATTCGCCAGCTGGTCTGTGTAGGCTTTGAGGGCTCACCCAGGGACTGCGTCTGCGCCCATCGGTTTCCGTGGAATCGTTTCCAAGAAGGAAGCTCTTACCTCTGAGGCTGAAATAGTGAGTATGGGCGTGTCCAGGGCTGTTGGGGCGGCTGGCACTGATGAATTGGCTGACAGCTCATAGCGGGCATAGGACATGTTCGGTCGCCCGGGGGGGGGGGGGGGGGGGGGGGATGGTCCAGCTCCAGATATTCGATCTGGCATTGTTTAGTAGCCTGTGACCTCGCGTAAGCCATATCACAGTCGTCGTCGGTTAGTGCCGGTGACCAGAGATTCTATTTTGATGCGGTATTGACTTTTGGCGTCCTGATGGTTTTCCGTACGTTGTACAAAGTTTTTTTTCATATAGTTCAGTGTCGTCAGACGTGAACGACGGGGTCCTGGATTTCAGGGTGGATTGGGCATTTTGGTTGAGCCAGAGTGTCCGATTGGGAACCGCCCACATCTTTGTTACACCGGTCTCGACACAATTACTGATTATGTCTGTTTTCTCCCTTAGCCTGGATAATCAGGATGAGAGATCACATGGCATTCCCAGGATAGTGGGACTCCTGATCGTGGAACTGAATGAACTCTCACTCCATTAATGTACACTTGATGTGTGACCGTGTGCAGTACATCATGTTGGCGAATGCCCACTATCATGGCAGCAGTCTCCACACCTTCATTGAGAAACAGTCAGTCACTCCTAACATCTTCAGATACCCACGGCACAAGAAGGTTGTTTCTAAGATATAGAATCATAGAATCCCTACAGTGCAGTAGATGGACATTCGGACCATCTAGTATGCGCCCACCCTCTGAAAGAGCACTCTCACCATTTCTAACCCCACCCCCCACCCCAACCGGTCTAGCATTGCAACACCACCTGGGGACAATTTAATATATCCAGTCCAACTAACCTGCACATCACTGCATTGTGGGAGGGACCTGGACGAAACCCAGGAAGACAAGGAAAGGAATTGCAAACTCCAAACAGACAGTCAGAATCGATCACTGGTCCCTGTTGTTGTGAGACACCAGTGCTAACCACGGAACCACCGTTCCGCCACGACTGCCCCTCGATACATGATGCAAACCCCCCAACTCCTCCCCACTCCCAACTGAAAACCAATCACGTGAAAATAACACGTACATGCAATAGCAATGGCACCACCAGGGACTCCATCGATGTGATGAAACAACACTTGTGAAGCCTGCAGTGCAGCTGGAGCAATGGGTCCAGTACATGGAGTTCTGATGTGCCATTCATATCATCACCATAATGAGGACACAAACATTAATTTTATATTTCACGGGATGTGTATTTTACTTGATCATATGTTGCCCATCCCATAATTGCCAAACCACATCCTATGTGCAATGGCACGGAGAATAAATCAGTATAAATCTTTAGAATCCATTATGGTCCAGAGATACCACTTCAGATATTACTTTCAGCAACAGAAGGCAGGACGCCCTTGGACTGACGTTAGAAATGATTATTAATGCCCAGATTATAGCATCACCAACCTGGCAGCAGTGCGGCAAAAAACATCCTGGCGTCACTTGATTGTTCAATGCATCTACACCAGTGTTTCTGAAACTTATTTGATCCGGCAACCAATTTTTATAGAATGTCCAACTCTCGCGACACACACCACATTCAGCACAGACTCTGGACAGTTAATGTTAAACTTCACACTCATTATTGGCAATTCTGTATCATTAAATGTAAACATTGCAGTTTACGCATCTGTCCCACCATGCACGACAGTTATATCCTGACACATTGCTCAAGTCTGTGACTCTGGATCATTTTATTATTTTATTTCTTCACAGCAATTATTAGCATTTGTAAAATTGCTTGCAAGCGCTGGAATATTAGCAGTCTCAATATTGGTTAGTTTTAACAACGTCGTACACATTCGTTCAAAACCTAACATGACATCCGATTGGAAATTAAGCATAAACCTTTCACTTCAGAAACAGGAGCCCTAACGGGTGAATTAAAGTCACCGCTAGACAGAATGTTACTGGATGCGTGTCAGTACCGTTTACCAGGGAAACATAGAACTTCCTAAAAACATTTAAAAAAATAATAGTGGCTACAGCTCAGTTGACCAACATGCAAAATGTGTAGGCGCATTGTTTACGTTCACCTGCGAGATTTTATCAAGTCCAGTATACGTTAGTGTAGCTTAGTCATCAGCTCATGCCATCTTTGGCGAACAATTGGAGTCCCGATCAAGCTAAATACAAAAGTCCTTGCTGTAGCTGAATCGCTTCAGCTGATGGAGTCCATTTAGGCACACGGCAGAGATGGATGCTTGGAAACGAGTATCTAGAACATAGAACATCACAGCGCAGTGCAGGCCATTCATCCCTCGATTTTGCGCCGACATGACAATCCCTCTAAAGCCCATCTACACAATTCTCTTATCGTCCATATGTCTACCCAATGACCATTTGAATGCCCTTAGTGTTGGCGAGTCCACTACTGTTGCAGTCAGGGCATCCCACGCCCCTATTACGCTCTGAGTAAATAACCTACCTCTGCCACCTGTCCCATATCCATCTCCCCTCAATTTAAAGCTATGTCCCTTCGTGCTGGACATCACCGTCCGAGGAAAATGGCTCTCAATGTCCACCCTATCTAATCCTCTGATCATCGTGTATGCCTCAGTTAAGTCGCCTCTTAACCATCTTCTCTCTAACGAAAACAGTCTTCAGTCCCTCAGCCTTACCTCAGAAGATCTTCCCTCGATACCAGGCAACATCCTGGTAAATCTCTTCTGCACCCTTTCCAATGCGTCCATGTCCTTCCTGTAATGGGGCGACCAGAACTGCACGCAATACTCCAAATCGGCAGCACCACAATTTTGTACAACTGCAACACGGCCTCATGGCTCCGAAACCTAATCCCTCTACCAATAAAAGCTAACACACCGCACGCATTTGAAATGAAAGTCGCTTATTGTCACGAGTAGGCTTCAATTAAGTTACTGTGAAAAGCCCCTAGTCGCCACATTCTGGCGCCTGTCTGCGGAAGCTGGTACGGGAACCGTGCTGTTGGCCTGTCTGGTCTGCTTTAAAAGCCAGCAATTTAGCTGAGTGAGCTAAACCAGCCCCTTTTAACATCCGTCGCAATTGGGTGGCAACTTTCAGGGATCTATGGACATGGACACCGAGAGCTCTCTGCTCATCCACTCTACCAAGAATCTTACCATATGCGAAGTACTCTGTCTTCCTGTTATTTCTTCCAAAATGATTCACCTCACACTTTTCTACATTCTACATCTCGGAAGACGAGGTAGATGCTGAAGTGATGAAAAGTGAAGCGTTTTTGAATAAAATGGGCGACTCTGTGGCGCAGTGGTCATCACTGCTGCCTCAAAGCACAAAGTACTTTGGTTCGATTCTGGCCACGAATCCCTGTCGGTCTGAAAGTTGCAGATTCTCCCTTAATTTGCGTGGGTCTTACCTCCACAAACCTAAGATGGGTTGGGTAGGTGGATTGGTCACGCTAAATTGTCCCTGAATTGTAAAAACAAATATGTTGATCGTCCAAATACATTACAAAATATATGCGAAAGTGGTTGAAGAGCACGAGGCCACGTGTGTAGAGGCAATTCATAAATTAAAGGAGTGGACATAGGGGCTAGTTCGGTTGATGGAGACTGTAGGTCAGGGTTAACTCAGAATATTGTTAGTCACACACTGAAATCAAGAAATTTATACAGGTCCACACACGGAACACAGTAGATGAAATCCACCGAAAGAGAAAGTTACAGGTCACTGTCTGCAAACGGCATCAACTATATCAACGTGCAGAGAGGCAAGGGTGTCCATGGTCCCAGGTTATACCTCGAGAGAAAACGGAAAAATGGTCAGGCGATCATTGAGAATCTTTTCCGATGACCTTTTGGAGACCCATTTGCCACGTTCCTCTGCCCCATCCGTGGGTCACGACCCCCACTTTGAAAATACCTGGATTGGTGCATAATCGTCAGCCATTGTTGCTATTTGGCAAGCAGATTGCACCATCTGATCTTCAACGTGGGTTTTATTATTGATGGTCAGGAATTATTCAGCTCCTCGAAGACAATAATCTCTCCCGGAGACATAAAGGTTGTTTCATCTCCCAACGGTACGTATCTATTAAAATGTTTATGTCTAACCCTTTGAAATTCTGCTTAAGTCTGCCCTGGCTGAACCCCTAAATTCCAAAATTCTTTCCTGTATGCGTCGGAAAACAATTCGTGCCGTTCGACATTAACCTTTCATGCCGCCTCATAACACTTATAGACCTCCTCTGACAAGGAAGCATACACTTCCTGTGCTCACCCCTTCAATTTGCACTGTAGGAGTAATGTAAGATTCACTTTTGGAAACTCAATTTGGGTCACTATTTTCTCATTTTTCTCAGCCAAGAGAGTGAAAACAAAAGTCAAACCGGGGTTAACTGGAGAATGCTGCCACAGGGTGTTCCAAATAGGTATTTTATTAATAATCTGTATGAGTGTCACAGGTAGGCTTACATTAGCACTACCACACACCGACGCCTGTCCGCGTACACTGAGGGAGAATTCAGAATGTCCAATTCACCGAACAGCTCGTCTTTCGGAATTTGTGGGTGGCAGCCGGAGCACCGGGAGGAAAACCACGCAGAAATGGAGGAAAATGCAGAACATGCAGACAGTGAACCAAGAAAGGAATCAAACCTGGGCCCTTGAGCTGAAAAGCAACACTGCTATTCACTGTGCGACAGTGCCGCCCCATTTTGGAAGGAGCGAACCAGACAAGTGCAAAGTAAAATAAGTCGTCAACGTCGGATGAGATGGACGTTGCCCGAAAAGGTCAATGTCTGCCCGGTCGGATGAAGACTGCAGCCGTGGGTGTTTCGCTGTGATGGAGGTTCCCATTGTCACTGGAACTGGCCCTACCCTCTGTTAACGACCCGCTGTCTTCTGACCTGCAACGGCCTATCCACCTTATAAATGTCGCTATTACGATCCGCACCGGGCCCAACAGCGGCTGGATACTTGACTAAAACCCCAATATTTTATCTCAATTTTGTAAAACAGTGAGGAAAGGATACTTCGCTCCAGAACAATTTTACGGAAAATATGGGAGCGGTATACTAAAACTAGCTTTATTGCTAATAATTAAACAAACATATTTAGCATCGAACAGGTTGGCTATTTTGCTTATCTATGCCTTCATTATTTTGTAGACCTCATTATGTTCACCCCTGAGCCTCCTACGCTCCTGCGAAAAGGTCCCAGTCTCTCCAGCACTCCAGCCTCTCCTTATAACTCAAACCATCAAGTCCCTGTAGCATCCTACCAAATATTTACTTCACACTTTCCAGTTTAATAATATCCAATCTTTAATAGGGTGACCAAAACTGTACACAATGTACCAAAATGCATCACCTAACGTTTCTCTATATAAATCACAATCTTCTATTCTTCGGCCCACTGGCCCAATTGATTAATATCCTGTTTCAATCTGAGATAACATTCCTCTATGTCCACCCTGCCACCAATCTACAAACTTGCCTCCTAAATATTCATGCAAATCGGAAGGATAACAAGCAAATAACAGTGGAGCCAACACTGATATTGAGACACAGCACTGGTCACAGGCCTCCAGCTTTATAATGAACCCTCCAGAAACACCCTTTGTCGGCCCACTGGTACACTGAGGGAGAATGAATTCTGACTGTCCAATTCACCTGACAGGCACGTCTTTCGGAACTTGTGAGAGGAAACTGGAGCTCACCTTGGTAGGGAGGGTGAAGGCTGATTTGGCAAGGTAGAACAGGAGCGGCCTCCAGATTTTCGGCTGGAGCAGGGGCCAGTCGGGAGGTGAGTACCTGGATAGAGTGTAAACCTTCAAATTCACTTACTTTACATCAGGAGTGGCCTCCGGACTTTCGGCAGGAGCAGGTGCCTGTCGGCAATGCGAGTACCTGGATAGATTGTAAACTTTCAATTCAATTACTTTACAGCAAGAGCGGCCTCCGGATTTTCGGCAGGAGCAAGGGGCCTATCGGGAAGGTGCAGGTAAACCTTTAAATTCACTTACTTTACAGCTGGAGCCGGCTCCGTATTTTAGCCGGGAGCAGGGGCCTGTCGGGAAGGTGAGTACCTGTATATAAGTTGGGCGGTTGCTAACCCCGAGACACTGCACTTGTAGTATTCCCCATCCTTCCACCTCCTCTAACATGAGCGGTTGAGGGAATATCAGGTAAGCCCTTTCTTTTTCTTGTTTTTATCTAGACGGGATGGCAAGAAAGGGAGTACAATGCTCCTCCTGCAGAAGGTTTGAGGTGATGGACGCCGTCGGTTTCCCTGCAGAATTCATCTGTGGGAAGTCCACCCAATTCTATCTCCTCAGAAACCGTGTTCGGGAACTGCAGCTAGAGCTGGATGAACTTCGGAACATGCGGGTGGCAGAGGTGGTCATAGAGAGAAGCTTCAGGGAGGTAGTTACACAAAAAAATAAAGATAGATGGGTGATGGTGAGAGTGGCTGAGGTGGGCGGGGGGAGTTGTTGGCGGAGGGGGAAGCAGTCAGTACAGGGACCTCATGTGGTCGTTCCCCTTAGTAACAGGTATACCGCTTTGGATACTGTTGGGGGAGATGGATTACCATCGGTAAGCAATGAGGTACAGGCCTCTTGCACAGAGAGTGTCCCTGTTACTGAGAAGGGAAGGGGGAGAGGAGAAGAACATTAGTCATTGGAGACTCCATAGTTAGGGGGATAGATTGGAGATTGTGGGAACAAGAGAGACTCGCGTTTGGTGTGTTGCCTCCCAGGTGCCAGGGTCCGCAATGTCTCGGATCGTTTTTTCTGGATCCTTAAGAGAGAGGCGGAGCAGCCCCAAGTCGTGGTCCACATAGGTACCAACGACATAGGTAGGAAAAGAACAGGGATGTAAGGCAGGAATTCAATGAGCTAGGGTGGAATCTTAGATCCAGGACAAACAGAGTTATTACCTCTGGGTTGTTACCCGTGCCACGTGCTAGCGAGTTGTGGAATAGGGAGAGAGAGCAGTTGAATGCATGGTTGCAGGAATGGTGCAGGAGGGAGGGTTTCAGATTCCTGGATAATTGAGGATCATTCTGGGGTTGGTGGGACATCTACAAACGGGATGGTGTACACTTGGACCAGAGAGGTACAAATATCCTTGGGGGGGGGGGGGGGGGGGGGTTCGCTGATGCTCTTTGTGAGGGTTTAAACTAGTTCAGCAGGGGATTGGGAATCTGAGTTGTACCTTCATTGCACACGAGGTTGAGAGCAGTGAGGTCCTGAGTAAGGTTTCAAAGTTGCAAGACTATACCGCCAGGAAGGAGGGTGGTTTAAAGTCCGTCTACTTCAATGCAAGGAATATCCAGAAAAAGGTGGGTGAGCTTCCGGCATGCGTTGGTACCTGTGACTTCGATAATTTGGCCATTTCGGAGGACGATTAGGTGTCCACGGATGGGGATTAATATGAAATGGGAAAAGGAGCTAGCGATGGTGCTGTGTGTGGCTGTGAATATGTGTGTCCATGTGAGATCGTATGTATTTGTGTATGCGTGTTTACATGCGCTCGTGTGTGTTTGATTGTTTACTTGTGTGGGGGTTGGGTGTCAGTGTATGTGTTTGTGGGTGTTTAAGTCTGTGCATATCTGTGAGTGTGCGCGTGTGCCTATTCCATCGTCTGTATAAGGGGCTGCGGTGTGGCTGGTTGTGTTAATGGGGACGGGTATCGGTCTGCGTTTGTTTCTGGATCTGTTTGTGTTACTGCGTGCTTCCTTGGGTGTGGGTGTAAATGTATGTGTGTCTGTGAGCTCTTGCATGTGTGTGCTTGATTGTTTACTTGTGGGAGTCATTGTATGTGTGTGGGTATTTGTGTGAGTGTGTATATGGAGCTGAATCTGTCGCATTTCTATACGTTCGTGGGCTTGTGTGAGTGGATGTGAGGATGTGTATGCATGTGCATTCGTGTGTGTGCCTATGGGTGTGTCGGCATATGTGTTTCATTGTTGTGTGTGCGTTTCAGTGTTTGTGTGTAGGTGTGTTCATTTGTACATGAGTGTATGTATGTGTGCTTGCATGCTTATGCGATTGTGTGCGTGTGGGTAACTGTTTTACACCGTGTGTGGCTGTCGGAATCATAGCAGTTACAGTGCAGAAGGAGGTCATTCGGCCCATCGAGTCTGTCCCACACTTCTTAAGCATAAGCCCTCACGGTATCGCCATAACCCGGTGACCCCAATGCATATTTGGAACTCTCTGAGCAATTTATCGTCGCCAATACATCTAACCTGCACATCTTTTGTGCTTATGAGTGGAAACCGGAGCACTCGGAGGAAACCCACTCAGACACGGGAGAAAGTGCAAACTCTCCACAGTCTCCCGAAGCCGATCTATTTCGGCTCACTGGATCTGTGAGGCAGCAATGCTAACCACAGTGGCACTGTGCCTCCCCTGTGTATGTATATATATGTGTGTGTGTTTTCAGTGTGTGTGAGAGCCAGTGTGTCCACGTATTTGGGTGTGAATGTGTTTGTGATTGTGGGTGACTGTGTGCTTTTGATAGTTTATATGGGGGTGTTAATGTTTGATTGTTGGTGCTTGTGTGTCTGTGTGTGAGGGTATGAATATTTCATTGCGTGCGTGCATGTGTGGATGTGTCTGTGTGTGGATGGGTGTGTGTCTGTGTGTGGATGGGTGTGTGTCTGCGTTGGTCGATGTCTGCCTGCGGGTGCCTGTGTGGTACGTTTTTGTCTGCGCATATGTGTGTGCGTCTCTGTGTGTGTTTCTATGTGTGTGGCTGTATAGGTTGTTTGTGATGTGTGTAAGAGAGTCTGCGCGTGCAGCATGAGAGTGGGGTGCGTTTCTGTGTGTATATATGTGTGCTCGTGTGGATGTATTCTTGTGTCACTGTGTGTGAGTGAATGTGTGTGTCGATGACTATTCTAGGTTTGTATGTCTCTGTGGGTGTCAGTGCGCTTGTGAATGTATCTTTTTCAATGTGCCAAAGTTGAAGTGCGGATGCATGCAGGTGAGTGAATATGGTTGCCTGTGTGCATGTTTCATTTGGGGCTATGGATGTCTGGTGTGTATGCGGGTGTTTGTGATTGTGTGTGTGACGTATGGGAGAAAGTGAGAGAGGGACCGAATGTTTCGATGAGTCTGACAGACAAACTTAGAACATAGAACAGTACAGCACAGAACAGGCCCTTCGGCCCTCGATGATGTGCCGAGCAATGATCACCCTACTCAAACCCACATATCCACCCTATACCCGTAACCCAACAACTCCCCCCCTTAACCTTACTATTAGGACACTACGGGCAATTTAGCATGGCCAATCCACCTAACCTGCACATCTTTGTACTGTGGGAGGAAACTGGAGCACCCAGAGGAAACCCACGCACACACGGGGAGGACGTGCAGACTCCACACAGACAGTGACCCAGCCGGGAATCGAACATGGGACCCTGGAGCTGTGAAGCATTTATGCTAACCACCATGCTACCGTGCTGCCCCAAGCGGTGCTCGGCGGTGTGCATTTGTGTGGGTGTGAATCTGTGTGTGGGTGGTTATATTTGAGTATCTTTTTTTGCAAGTGTGTATTTGTGTTTTTTGTCTTTGGCAACGCCATCTTAATCAAATTGGTTATTACGTTCTCAGCCTGATGCATAATTCCATTGTTTATTTCCCTTCCTCACAGTGAACTTCATCACAATTGGGATCCTGAAGAGAAAAGTCTGTGGGCTGTCTAAATGTGTCACTTGTTACCTGGTGGCTATGTCAGTGGGGGACTTATTGGTTGTTATACTCGATCTGATATTGAGACATATTCCCATTGCTTTTAAAGATCAGTTTGATTTCGTGTGGTACATTCCCGTGTGTAATATCCACGCCGCCCTGCTTTATGCAGCCACTGACTGTTCTGTCTGGTTCACCGTCGCTTTCACATTTGATCGAGTTGTGGCCATTTGTTGTCCGAAGCTGAAAAATAAATATTGCACCGAGAAAACTGCGTCTGTGGTTCTCGGAACAGTGACTGTGCTGAGCTGTTTGAAGAACATTTTCTGGTATTTTATGTTAACAGGCCATTATTGGTTAGAAAACCGACCCTGGTTTTGTGAGATCACAGATGGTGCTCTGTTCTCTCAGTTCTGGTTAATAATTGAGTTCCTCCACAACATTCTAACCCCCTGTGTTCCATTTGTTCTGATTCTGCTGCTCAATGTTCTCACCGTCAGACACATTGTGGTGAACAGCAGGGCCCGCAGGAGACTCCGGGCTCATAGCAGTGGGGACAGTCCCACAGACCCAGAGATGGAGAGTCGGAGGAACTCTATTATTTTATTGTTTATTATCTCGGCCAATTTCATCCTCTTATGGTCAATGTTCATGCTTTATTCGATTTGGAAACGGATGAGATTTTTTAGATATAGTACTGTATGGTTAGATGATTATGTTCAAGAATTAGGCTTTATGCTACAGCTCTTAAGTTGCTGCACAAACACTGCAATTTATGTCGTTACACAGGCTCAGTTCCGACAAGAGTTGAAGAATGTGCTGACATTTCCATTTAAGCAAATGTTTCAATTAACTAAATCCTGAGTGAAAAACCCATTCAAAGGGTATTTCTCTGCTATCACTGGTATGTAAATTGTCAATAGTCACAGTTACTCACCATCCGCCTGGGATGTTTGCCGTTTCATTGACCGGGATCATGTTCCGTCAGCGGATCACGGACGCTGACTAAACAGAAACACCAATCATTTGACAATTCACCCTTCCCATTGAGAAGGCCTGGCCATCGTCATCAGCCCTCTCACGATGGGACAGGTATCTAGATTCCAGTGGGGACAAAAAAGAGTGAGGTGACAGGTTATGTGCTAACAGCAGAGAAGAGCAGCTCTGCGAACAGGACAAGTATCAAAGGTCAAAGGATCTGGGAAAAATCTGGTTTGTTGACACTAGAACGACGTAGATTGAAGGGAGACCTGATAGATATCTACAAGATTATGAGGGTATCGAGAGAGTGGACAGTCAGCTGTAATTTTTCCCAGTTTGGAAGAGTGAATTACTCGGAGCATTAGATTAAGGTGCGAGGAACAAGTCTGAAGGGGATGTAAGAGGCAAGTTTACTGAGCAGATGGTTGGTAACTGGAACACGCTGCCAGGGAAGTAGTTAAAGAAAATATGATATTAACTGTTCAGAGGCGAATTAATAAATGCATGAATAGCATGCGAATAGGGGGATATGGTCCACGGAATGAGAGGGAATTTTATCTCAGAGTGGCAGTATGGTCAGTAAAGGCTTGGAGGGCCGAAGCGCCTGTTCATGCACTGTAATTAATTTGTTGTTTATTTTGTTCTTGTTCCTAAATCATGGTCAAGATTGAGGGACGAAAAGGCGACAGAGAGACAGAGAGAGAGAGAAGCGTGAAAGATCGGGGGAGGCAGAAAAAGAGTGAAAGAGACAGAGAAAGGAAGAGACAGAGACAGTGTAAGTAAGAGACAGACAGAGAGAGAGAGGGGTTGTTGAGATTCATTGAAATACAGACAGACTATTCGTGGGCAGCACGGTAGCATTGTGGATAAGAGAATTGCTTCACAGCTCCAGGGTCCCAGGTTCGATTCCCGGCTGGGTAAAAGTCTGTGTGGATTCTGCACATTCTCCCAGTGTGTGCGTGGGTTTCCTCCGGGTACTCCGGTTTCCTTCCACAGTCCAAAGATGTGCAGGTTAGGTGGATTGGCAATTCTAAATTACCCTTAGTGTCCAAAATTGCAGTGTTGGGTGGGGTTACTGGGTTCTGGGGATAGGGTGGAGGTGTTGACCTTGGATAGGATGCTCTTTCAAGAGCCGGTGCAGACTCGATGGGTCGAATGACCTCCTTCTGCATTGTAACTTCTATGGTAAAAAAAAGTTGAGGCATATTGAGATAGAGTGGTCGCAAGAGAGCAAGACAGGGAGAGAGGTGGAGAGCGAGGCAGAGAGCGAGAATGTGAGCCAGAGTGATAATAAACGAGGAACTACGGCAGACAAAGTGCGGCCAAGGGCGAGGCAGAGAAATGAGAAAGAGTGAGGCAGAAAGGAGAGAGAGATACAGAGTGAGATAGACAGAAAGTGTGACAGCTAAATGTAGAGTTGAGGGCAAGGGTAGACGCCCAAGCACATAGCGAAACGTGGAACGAGGAAAAGAGTGAAGTATAGACAAAGGCAAAGAACGAGGGAGAGTTTGTGACTCGGTGATTTTGCCTCTAGCGCCTGCTGCTTCAAGGAGATCCACAGTTACCACCCTTTGGCTTAAGAAATTTCTCCTCATCACTGCCTCCTTTGGTCTGATATTGTGCTGTCTGATTCTACCTTTTCCAAGGAGTTGAAACAACCTCTCCACTCCACTCCATCTTGGCCTCGCAGTATCCCTAACCATCCAGGGAGCAGGCTGCTCTGCATTTGAAATGCTGTAATGAGGAGGGATTAATTAATGACCTCATAGGTAAGGATCCTCGAGAAAATAGTGAATATAATATGATATAATTCAAAATCTGGTTTGACGCGCGAAAGTGGAGTCCTGCACTTGCATTATGGAATTAAACCGAGGAAAATGATTTTGGCAAAAGGACAGATTTGACCCAAGTAGAGTGAGCTGGATGGTTAAAAGTTAGTACAGATGATGAGCAGTGGAAAATACTCACTAGTAAAATGTTTCCCATTGAGGAAGAACGATGTTAAGAGGAGTAAAATCATTGGCTAAACAAGGTGAAGGATATTAAAAAGACATAAACTAAATCTATACTTTACCTCAGTTTTCACGGCGGAGGAAACCAGAACAATTCCGATTGCAACGGGAATTTCCAGGTAATGGAAATGGAGGAACTGAGAAAAATCCGCATCAATAGGGAAACTGAACTGAATAACCTATTGGGATTGAGAGCACACAGGTCCCCCCGACCTGATAGCCTGCATCCTCGGGTGTAAAAGGAGTGACAGCGGCACGATGACACATACGTTCACACTGTCGCTTTCAGAGCCAATCAACCGCGTTTGATTCGCGGCTTTAATCACTGTGGAGCCTGTACATTCTTGCCGTGCCTGCGTGCTTTTCTTCTGATGCTCTGGATTCCTCCCACAAGTCCCGAAAGATGTGTTTGTTAGGTGAACTGGATATTGTGAATGCCCCCTCCGTGAACCAGAACATGCGCCGCAGTGTGTCGTCTGGGGGATTTGCACAATGACTTAATTTCAGTCTTACTGTAAATTTACTTGAGAAACAAATAAATATTAGTATTAATCTTAGATTGTGGATCCATTCGTCATATTACAAAATTGCCCGCTACGGGAAAAGCTACAGTGTAACCCTTATTCTAAGAAGAAGGGAGACATAATATGGGGAAACGACAGTACAGTTAGTTTAACATCTGCCTTGGGAAATTGATGGTGTTATTCGCCACGAAAGTAATATGAGGAAGTTTGGAAAATCACTCGTTCATACTTTCAAATGTTAGCATGACCAAGTAATTATACATAATTAAACTTAGTACGTACACTTCATAAACAGGAGCCCTAACTGTTCAAAGAAAAACACAGTCCGACAGAATGCCACTGGAAGCCTGTCAGTACCGTTTCCTAGAGAATTATGTGACAGACTGAAAGCATGCTAAGAAAAAACTATTTTGTACACAGCTAAACTGAACAGTCCGCAAAGCGTGCAGAGAAATTCCATTCTAGAACCAGCAGCGTTTTACAGGTTCATGTATACATTAATGTAGTCTAACCGCCAGAAAATGGGTTCTTTGGCGAACTAATACAGTTCCGATTAAAGTAGAAGCAAAGCCATTGTGTTCCAGGAACCGATTCAGCTGACGGAGTCCATGTAGCCATATATGGCAGAGATGGAGGCTACCGGAACATTACCTTGGAAGTGGGTGGAAGGCTTGGTGCACTATGCGACGGGGAGGAGGAGGGGGATGGGGGAGGGGGGGGGCGGGGGGGGGGGGGTGGAGAGAGGTGATTAAAAAAAGAAATGTTCTTGAAGGGCAATAATCTCGGTATGGAGAGACAATTGATTAGTGGAAGGAGTGCACAGAGGGCCTTGTACGGATGGAGCAGGCTGTACGTCCAGGTTTACTCAGGGGATGATAGTCGACTCAAGGGATTTGTTAATGTCTGACTGAACACAAGAAATAATGCAGATCCATACGCTGAACACAGCAAACAGAAATGCCACCCAAAGAAACATTTCCAGGTCACTGACTGCCATATGCCAAACTATACTATGGACAAGAGAGGCAAGGATTTCCATGTCACCGCGTTGAATATAAACCTCATGTGGTCAGACACTCGACTGCCGTTAGATTTTCACAGAGAGAAAATTAAAACAAATTATCAGGCGATCCTATCGGATCATATTCGGGATCTTTTGGCCAGCTCGACATCCAACGACCCGTCCGTGTTGTTGCGGCACTTACTATGAGCAAGGGCTGGTGCCGACTCTATGGGCCCCATGGGCGTATTCTAGACTGAAGGGACTCTAACGTAGAACATAGTTTGCGGGTCAATAGTCAAGGGCAAAATTCGGCCATCTGCGGTGGAGAAAGAGACTTTGGAATGGGCCTTTGTCACCCTGGTGTCGGGGTCATGGATGTCTCTGAGCGGGTACAGGGCATGTTGAAACGGGGGAAGGGGGGTGGCAACAGCTGGATATCATTGTCCATATTGGTACAACTTACAAAGGCAGGAAGAGCAGCAATATCCTATGGAGAGTGAGGTAGTTAGCGAAAACGCCTTGTAGGTTCAGCTCTATTGCTTTATGGCGCCAAGGATCAGGTTAAATTCCTGGCCCCTAGTCAGTGAGCTTGTGCAGTTTGCACATTCTCCTTGTGTTTGCGTGGTTCTCAACTCAACACAGGAAGATGTGCAGGTTAGGTGGATTCGACACGCTAAATTGCTCCATAATTAGGACAAACAACATTGGATACTCTCAAGCGATTTTAAAATAAATAAATAAGAGAAAAACGCCTGTGGTAATGAAAAGATTACTCCCGTGTCACGTGCTAGTGAGGCTAGGACCAGAGAAATACTACAGCTGAATACGTGTCTAAAGAGCTGACGTATGGGGGATGGATTCAGATATGTGGATCATTCGGATGGCATCCGGAAAGACGGTACCGAAACAAGCTGGACCGTTTGTATCGAAACTGGAGGAGCAGCAATATCGTTGCCGGGAGGTTTGCGACTGTGATTCGGGAGGGTTCAACTAGTAAGGCGGGGGAGTGGGAACCAGAGCAGCTGGCTAAGAAGTGTAGAGACTGGGGAAGAGCAGGCAGATAGATCCCATTGACCTGCAGGTCAGGTGTGCGTCAAACAAGGAATGTAGGACAGACCAATTTAGATCATGGGATAATATGGGGAATTACGATATTGTTGCTACTGTATTACGGAAATATGGCGAAAGATGGCACAGGGCTGGCAGCTGAACGGTCAGAGGAATCGATGTTTCATTCGAAACAGTAAGGACACTAGAACAGGTGCGGAACATGATAGGCGTGTCCAAGAGGATCTGTTGCAACTGCATGCCCATAGTCAAACCAGAGAGGGGTCGTTACTGGACTTCGTATTGGTATTGAGCACAACCCAGTAAACCAAAGTTTCAGCAGTGGAACACTTTAAGGGAATAGTCATCAGACTTGCGTACGGATTTTTATACTCCTGGTTCAGGGCAAGTGTTGTCCTCGCGTGAGCGAGTTATATTGGGTGAAAGCTAGCTACATCAGAATTATGTAAGAGCTGGAAATTATGGATTGGGAGCGGCTGTTTGAGTGTAAATCTAGATGACATATTTGGAAGCCATTGAAAGATCAGTTAATGAGAATGCCGGGTAGGCATGTCTCTGCGAAAGTGAAGGGAATAAATGGCAGGATTATCATTGAATCATAGAATTTACAGTGCAGAAGGAGGCATTCAGCCCATCGAGTCTGCACCGGCTCTTGGAAAGAGCAGACTAACCAAGGTCAACAACGCCACCCTACACCCATAGCCCAGTAACGCCACCCAACACTAATGGCAATTTTGGACTGTAAGGGCAATTTATCATGGCCAATTCACCTAACCTGCACATCGTAGGACTGTGGGAGGAAACCGGAACACCCGGAGGAAACCCACGCACACACGGGGAGGATGTACAGACTCCGCACAGACAGTGAACCAAGCCGGAATCGAAACTGGGACCCTGGAGCTGTGAAGCGATTGTGCTATCCACAATGCTGCCGTGCTGCCCGTGGACGAAAAGGGAAACTGTGAGACGATTCAAAAAGAAAAATGAAGCATACAAAAGTTATAGGCTACAGAAGCAGGCGAAATATTTGAGTAATATAGAGACAGTAGCAACAAAATACAACGGGCAGTTAGGAGCACTGAAACAGACCAAGCCGTGTTATTGTTAGTAGGATCAATAGAAATCCCAAGGCCTTTTGTACACGGGTAATGCGCAAGAGGATAGCTTGGGCACGAGTAGGTCCATTCAAGGATAAAGGAAACAAGTTATGCATGGAGTCAGAGGAAGAAGGTGAGATACTTAACGAGCACATTGCATCGGTATTCACCAATAAAAAGGGATATGACGGATAGTGACGTTGGGGAAGGGTATGAAAATATTTAAGGAGATGTCAGTATAATGAAGGTCAAATTTATGGATATCATTACACGCACTGAAGTAGACAAGTTGCCTGGGCCGGATGGAATATGTCCCAGCTTTCTGTTGGAGCCAAGTAAGCAAATGGCCGGGGGCTTTTACATATATATTTGCATCTTATTTGAACACTGGGTAGATTCCAGAGGACCGGCGAACAGTGAATGTTGTCCATTTGTTTAAGAAGGGAAGCAGGGAGAATCCAGGAATTGATAGACCAGTGAGCCCCAAGGCAGTGGTGGGGAAGCTGTTGGGGAAATTGCAGAGGGAAAGTATTAATTCACATCTGGAAGCGAACGGACTTGTTAGTGATAGGCACCATGGTTTTGTGCGGGGTGGGTACTGTCTTACCAACTTGATAGAGGCTTTGAGGAGATGCCAAAATTAATTGATGAGGAAAAGGCTGGGGATGTCTTCCACATGTACTTGATTAAGGCGTTGACAAGTTCCGTCATGGCAGACTGATATATAAAGCAAATGCGCCAGGAATTCGGGGTCTGCCAACTAGATGGATAAAACGGTGGCCTGGAAACATAATACGCAGTGTAGCGGTGGAAGGGAATGATTCATAATGTTAATCGTTAACTGGTGGTGTTCCACAGGGACCGGTCCTGTGACCACTGATATTTGTAAGATATATATACATGGTGTGGAGGGAAATGTAAATATTCTGATTAGCAAGTTTCTAGATGACACTGAAATGGGTGGAGTTGATGCGTCACGGTGGTGCGGTGTATACCACTGCGTTTTCAAAGAACAAAGAATAGTACAACACAGGAAGAGGCCCAATGGCGATAATTATGTATCTTATCTACAGTCAGAAGTCTTACGACACCAGGTCAAAGTCCAACAGGTTTGTTTAGAATCTCTAGCTTTCGGAGCACAGCTCCTTCCTCAGGTGAATCTAAGGTAGTAATTCGAAACAAACCTGTTGGGCTTTAAATTGGTGCCATAAGACTACTTAATGTGCTCACCCCAGTCCAACGCCGGCATCTCCACATCGTGTCTTATCTAGACCAACCTCATGCGTTGTCTATCCAGGCAAGTCTTAAAGGTTGATAACAAATCTGGCTCAACCATCTCATTTGGTAGGGCCTTCCAGGCCACCGCCACCCTTTGTGCAAAGATCTTGCGGCGCACATTCTACTGAACCGATCCGCCCTCACCTTGAACTTGTGCGCCCTTGTAATTATCACTTCAGCATTGGTAGAAAAGCCTCTTCCTGTTCACCCTATCTATACCCCTCAGAACTTTCAAAACTTCAATCAAATCGCCGCTCAGCCTCTGTGTTTCTCGCGATAACAACCCAGTTAATTCATTCTCTCCTCGTCGCTAAGACTCTCCAAAACATGCGACATCCTGGTAAATCGTTGCTTTGATCTCTCCAAAGTCTCCACGTCCTTCTGGGAGTGTAGTGAGAATTGGACAAAGTATTCCAAATGTGACCGAACCGAAGGTTTCATTAACTGTAACATAGTTTGCGAGTTTAATAATCGATTCACCGTCCCATGAAAGCAAGAATGCCATATAGTTTCATTACCACAATTTCCACATGTGCTGCCGTGTTTAAGGATACATGGACCTGCACGCCCAGATCTCTCTGTGTCTCTATCCTTCTGATGGTTTTTCCATTTATTTTATACCTGCGACCTGAATTGGATATATCAAACTGCATAATCTCCTATTTTTCCATGTTAAATTATATCTGCTATTTCTCCGCTACATTCTGCAGCCTATCCACATCCTGCTGTAATCTCAAACAATCTTCATCACTATCTGCATATCCGACAACCTTAGTAACATCATCAAACTTATAATCAGACCCGCTACGTTCCATGCAAGCCATTTATATAGGTCTACCGATTTCATCTCTTGTCTCTCTCAGTTAACTGGGATAGATGCCAGGTGGCCCAGGGGATTTAACTAACTTATTGCTTTTTAGCACATTTCACACTTCCTCCATCGTCGCAACGATCTGTTCTAAAGTCTTTACATCGCCCCCTAAAACGCCACCAATCAACGTGTCCCTCTCCTTTTTGCATCCCGATTCAAAGTATTAATTACGAATCTCACTAACTTCCTTTGGTTCGACGCATACAATTCCTTAATTGTCTCAGTGTCTCGATACCGTACTGTTCCGATTATAAGTTTTAAATGCCTTGCGATTCTACTTCATCCTGTCTGCCAAGGACATTTTGTGATCGCTTTGTTTGTCCTCCTAACTCCCTTCTTTAGTTCGATTCTACTTTCCTTGTATCCCTCAAGTGCTCAATCTGTATTTCGTTGCCTAGACATCACGTGTCCACCCTGTTTCTTTTTGACTAGACTCGAAATTTCCCGCGTGATCCATGCTCCCTGAATGCTGCAATTCTTTTCTTCCCTTGTCACTGGTACATGCCTGTCCTGCACTGCCATCAACTGCCCCTTCAATTATTCTCACATGCCAAATGTGGATTTACCCTTAAACAACCTCTGCCAAACAACAGCCTCCAAATCATGACTAATCTGACTGTAGTTAGCATTTCCTCAATTTAGAACCTTAACCCGAGGACAATTCTAGTCCTTTTCCATGAGTATCGAAAAGCTTACGGAATTGAGATTGCTGTTCACCACATGTTTTCCATTGCATCTTTGATGATCTCAACGGGCCAGTTACCTTGTATTCGTTCCAATTTAGCCCCCTCTATCTTCGGACTATCCGCATAGTGTTCCACAAATCCTTCCTGGTTATAATTAACAAATTCATCACCATCTGGTCCACTAACACTCTACGATTTCCAGTCAACATTCACGGCAGTATCGACCCGAGGTGGATTTCGGCCTGGGTTACTGTCTGTGTGGAGATTGCACATTCTCCCGTGGCTGCGTGCGTCATACAATAACACCACTCCCCCACCACAAAGATGTGCAGGTTAGGTGGATTGACGACGTTTAATGTAGTGAAGGGGACCATCAGATATTACATCAGAATATAGATAGATCAGAGAGATGGCAAATATAGTTCAATCCCGACAAATTGCAGATGATTCATTTTGGAAGATCAAATTCAGGTGTGAATTATACAGTCCGGAACCCTTTGGAGCATTGATATATGTAGAAATCTGGGCGTTCAGGAACGTCGCTCAAAGAAAGTGGCAAAACAGCAGGATACGGTTGTCAAGAAGTAATACGGCACACTGTCCTTCATCTGCCGGAGCTTTGAGTCCAATAGTTCGCATAACATGTTGCAGCCGAAAGAACTTTAGTTGGGCGACAGTTGGAATATTGCGTGGTGCTGTTATGCACACTGTTAGAATGATGGAAATGCTTTGCAGAAACTGCAAAGAAGGTTTACTTGCCAGAGCGGCACGTCAGCTCAGTGGTTAACAATGTTATTTCATAACAACAGTTCGTTTTTATTTCATAGAAGTTACTGTGCAGTCAGAGGCCATTCAGCCCATCTGAATGCTCAGCCAGTCTGCACCATCTCCTGGAAAGAGCACCCTACCCAAGCTGAACACCTCCACCCTGTCCCCATAACCCGTAACCCAGTAACCCCACCCAACACTAACGGTAATTTTGGACAATTTATCATGTCCAATCCACAAAACTTGCACATCTTTGGACTGTGGGAGGAAACCCGGAGGAAACCCACGCACACACGGGGAGGATGTGCAGACTCCGCACAGACAGTGACCCAAGCCAGAATCGAACCTGGGACCCTGGAGCTGTGAAGCGATTGTGCTATCCACAATGCTACCGTGCGGAGACTGCAGGTTCTATCTGTGTCTGTGTGGGTTTCCTTTGGGCGCTTTGGTTTCCACCCAATAGTCCGTGGGGAAGTGATTATTCGTTCAATTGGACAGTCGAAATTCTCCCTGTTTACCAGAGAATGTGCAGTTGTGTGACTATTCGGGGATTTAAACAGTGACTTGATTCCAGTGTTAAGGTAAGCCTACGTACGACACTAATAAAGTCTATTGTCATTATTTCAAGGCACTTAACTGGTCTGAAGGACATTAAATAGGAGCAAAGAGTAAAAACGATTTTTGCGGTTGCTAATATGGAACCTGATGGGAAACCTGATTGCGGTCCAGAAAATGACGAGTGGTCCAGACAGCCTGATTAGAAAGAAGCTTTATTTCAGGGTGGAAGACTCAATCACGGAGGGGGGGGGGCACAGGTTTACGGTGAGAGGGGAAGTCTAAGGGAGATAGAACATAGAACAGCGCAGAACAAGCCCTTCGGCCCTCGATGTTGTGCCGACCAATGATCACCCTACACAAACCCACGTGTCCACCCTATACCCGTAACACAACAACACCCCCCCCCCCTTAACCTTACTTTTTAGGACACTACGGGCAATATAGCATGGCCAATCTACCTAACCCGCACATCTTTGGACTGTGGGAGGAAACCGGAGCACCCAGAGGAAACCCACGCACACACAGGGAGGACGAGCAGACTCCGCACAGTGACCCAGCCGGGAATCAAACCTGGGACCCTGGAGGCTGGAGCTGTGAAGCATTTATGCCAACCACCATGCTACCGTGCTGCCCATGCGAATATGCGGGGGAGATGTTTCATGCAGGTTGTGGTGATGTGCGTGGATGTATTGGCAGTGGAGGTGGGAGAGGCAGGCACGAGAGCAATTTTTAAGATGTATCTTGTCAGACACATGTAAGGATGGGGAATTATGGGATCAGATCGTTTGAGCAATAAGTAGTAGGTCTAAATAAGGAATCTAGATCAGCGCAGGCTTTGTTCGCCGAAGGGCATGTTCCAGCACTGCAAATGTCCTTTGTTCTTGTATGTGGCAGACAGTGAGGGTGTGTGGCGGTGAGTAAGAGCGGGGAGGTTTGGTAGCTGGAGTGAATGAGTGTGCAGTCAAAGTCAGTGAGTGTGACTCTTGGCAATGAGTGTGCCTGACTGTCAGTGTGTGTAATATACGAACATACTGCGAGAATGTTCGGTCAATGCCAGCCCCACATCCTCGCAGTCTCAACACAAGTGATTTTCTTTTTCTTAATTTAGAGTGCCCAATTATTATTTTTCCAATTAAGGGCAATATAGCACGGCCGATCCACATGGCCTGCACATCATTGGGTTGTGGGGGTGAAACCCACGCAGACATGGGGAGAATGCAAACTCCACACGAACTGAGACCCAGGGCATGGATTTGAACCCGGGTTCTCCGCACCGCATCCCAGTGCTATCCACTGCGCCACATGCCGCCCTCGACACAAGTGAATTAACAAATTAATCGTATACAGTCCCTGATATGTTTGCCCCTTGATTGCGTCCTTGATTGCCCCTTCATTACATACACCAGGTGTGTAAGTTTACACAACTGTTTATTTATGACAGAAATCGCTTTGAACATGTAGTATTGTAAGAAACTAATGGCCACCTAATCTAATGTTACCCCATTTTACCATCTGCAGAAAAAAGCCACAAATCAGACACAGAGGGAGGGGCTGGCTAAGTATAGGAACGAATAGGAGCAGGAGGTAGCAATTCCGCCTTTTAATCACGGTACATTATAGAACATAGAACATAGAACATTACAGCGCAGTACGGGCCCTTCGGCCCTCCATGTTGCACCGACCTGTGAAACCACCTGAAGCCTATCTGACCTACACTATTCCATTTTCATCCATATGTCTATCCAGTGACCCTTAAATGCCCTTACAGTTGGCGAGTCTACTACTGTTGCAAGAAGGGCGTTCCACTCCCCTACTACTCCCTGAGTAATGAAACTGCCTCTGACATCTGTCCTATATCTACCACCCCTCAATATGAAGCTATGTCCCCTCGTGTTGGTCATCACCATCCGAGGAAAAAGACTCTCACTGTCCAACCTATCTAACGCTCTGACTATCTTATATGTCTCTATTAATTCACCTCTCAGCCTTCTCCTCTCTAACGAAAACAACTTCAAGTCCCTGAGCCTTTCCTCGTAAGACCTTCCCTCCATACCAGGCAACATCTTAGTAAATCTCCTCTGAACCCTTTCCAAAACTTCCACATCCTTCCTATAATGTGGTGTCCAGAACTGCACGCAGTACTCCTGGAGCGGCCGCACCAGAGTTATATACAGCTGCAGCATGACCGTGATGCTCCGAAACTTAATCCCCCTGCTGATAAAGGCTAGCACACCATATGCCTTCTTAACAGCCCTATTAACCTGGGTGGCATCTTTCAGGGATTTATATACCTGGATGCCGAGATCTCTCTGTTCATCTACACTACCAAGAATCTTGCCATTAGCCCAGTCCTCTGCATTCCTGTTACTCCTTCCAATGTGAACCACCTCACACTTTTCCGCATTAAACTCCATATGCCACCTCTCAGCCCAGCTCTGCAGCTTATCGATGTCCCTCTGTATCCTATAACATCCTTCAGCACTATCCACAACTCCACCGACCTTCGTGTCATCTGTAAATTTACTAACCCATCCTTCTACACCCTCTTCCAGGTCATTTATAAAAATGACAAACAGCAGTGCCCCCAAAACAGATCCTTGCGGTACACCACTATTAACTGAACTCCAGGATGAGCATTATTGATTATTGATTATGATCATTGCTGATCCTCCAACTCTAATCTAATCCAACCTAACACCCTTTCCTCCAAATCGATTGACCCCCCCCCCCCCGCTCCCCGCCACGTCCTAGTGGCTTTATCTAACTGTTTGATAGAATGGTGCAGTTAATCAAAAAATGATAGGGCATGTTAATTACATCTGTTGTTGAATGTCAGCAATGTTATGTGTGGCAGAGAATGCAAGTGACTGTGTGAGACAGTGATAGTGTGTTTATGTGTTTTTGCCACCGAAGCAGATAACCTCATATGTATCCACATTATCCTGTAAATACCTTGCATCTGCCACTTCCTCAGTCTGTCCAAGTCCCGCTGAATCATATAGTTCCTCCACAAAGTTCACTATCTCACCCAGCATTACAAATGTGGAAATAATAGAATTTGTTCTCTTGTCCAAATCGTTAAAATGCAATGTAAAATGTTGTGGTCCCAGCACAGATTTCTGCGGTAACCCTTCAGTCATTGCCTGCAAACCGGAAAACAAAACACCGTTCCATTCCGCCATTTTGCTTCCTGACTGCTCACCATCTTATTAACCACCTCAAGGCACGGCCCAAAAGTCGAAAGGCCTGAGTCTTCGATAGTAATCTGCAATGTGACAACTCGTCGATGTCCTCCTGAAAATCTAAATAAACCACATTCATCGTCTGTCCCTGGTTAACTGTACGAGTTACATCTTCAGATAATTATTTGACCCCAACTATACTCCCTATAAACGCACGACTGCTTGGCAAAAACTGACTCAAAAAACCAACTCAATCTACAAGTTTACTGACGACACAACTGTCGTGCGTCGGATCTCAAATAACGACGTGTCAGAATACAGGAGGGATATAGAGCACCATTGGACTGGTGCAATTAAAACAACCTCTCCCTCAATGTCAGTAAAACTAACGAGTTGGTGATTAACTTGAGGAAGCAAAGCGCTGTACACACTCGGCCTGTATCAACGGGGCCGAGGTTGATTATGATTGATACCTTCCAATTCCTCGGCGTGCACACCATTAAAAATCTCTCGCGGTCCACACGCTCCGACGATACGACCAAGAGCGCAGAATAGAGGCTGTACCTCCTCAGAGAACTGAGGAAATTCGGCATGTCCACATTGACTCTAACCGACTTTTACAGATGCACCATAGAAATCATTCTATCTTGTTGTATCGTAGCCTGGCATGGCAACTGCTCGGCCCAAAACCGCAAGAAATTTCAGGAAGTTGTGAGTACAGCGCAGTCCACCACACGAACCTGCCTCCCAGCCATTCACCCTATCGACGCTTCCCGCTGCCTTTTGAAAGCGGACAGAAAAAAACAACATCCCGCTCAACCGGCTCAATCACTTCTCCAACTTCTGCCATCGGGCAGGAGATACAAAGTCTGAGAACTCACACGAATTAATTGTTACCAGATTCCTAAACTACCGTTTTACAGACTGATATGACTTATTTGCACTCCTATACGCTTTACCTGAAGCCGGTGCCTATGCATTTCCACTGTGCCCCTTGTATTGCCTTATAACGTTGACATTTTTCATGTGCTATATGATTTCTTCGAGTTGCACGCAGAAAAATAATTTTCCCTGTAGCTCGATACACGTGCCAATAAACAAATCTAATTCTAGTAGATTTGCCAAGCATGATTTGCCACTCGATAATCCATCTCAGCTTTGTTTGATTATACCATTACTTATCAAATGCTGTGCTATTAGATTCTTCTCAATGGGCTCTTGCACCTTCCGAGTGCTTGCAGCCCATTTTCACCTCTATTTCCTACCTTACCTTTCTAAATATAACATTTATTTTTGAGTAGGGATAATTAAAATATTGTATCCTTATGAACACTTTTTTGAACAAAGTTCTTGTCTAGATCGCTGTCAAGAGAGCTATTACGGTGAAAATTCACGTTAGCATTGTTATTGCCTTTTCAACGGCTCCCCCTTTTTTGTGACGACACGTCATCTACTGTTTATATTCCTATCATAAATGTTAATAGTGTTTTCAATTATTTATAATTATTTTATATTAAATATATTTAGAATGAAACGCCGTTAATTTGAACGTGTTTTCGTTTACCGCTAGCCTACATAATACTTTAATAACTTTTAAATTTTTATTTTAACATTATTTTGTATGGAAGTAGACTATATTATTAATATTATATTTTTTTAAACTCCTTCTCATTTAGTAGACCCCAATTTTTTAAGCAATGTCGACTAAAGTCGCTTCTTGGGCCCCTCCAGGATTAGTGGCCCTGAAGCTTCATTAATTTCAAAGTAGATCCGCCCCTGGTGTGCGATTTACAAAAACACTGTTTACTGCAGCGTATTGTTTACATGACTTTACAGCAGTGTGTGGTTTACATAAACACTGTGTTCTGTAGTGTACTGTTCACATAGACGGTTTACAGCAGTGTATGGTTTACATAAACATTTTTTTCTGCAGTGCACTGTTTACATGGACGATTTACAGCAATGAACGGTTTTCATAAATAATGTTTATTGAAGGCACTGTTTACATTGACTGTTTACTGCAGTTTACGTTTGGGCGCTGTTTACATGGGCTCTGTTTACATAAGTGTACGGTTTACATAATCACTATTTACAGAAGTGCCATTTGTACATGCATTTTTTTCCATAAGGCACGCTTTTAAATCAAATTACTGTAGGGCGGTTTTTAATGACAGCTATTTACTTCAGCAAAATGTTTAAATGAACTCTGCTTGCAGTAGAGCTCAGTTTAAATACACACTGGTTACTGTAGCGCACTGGTTAAATACACACTGGTTACTGTAGCGCACTGTTTAAATACACACTGGTTACTGTAGCGCACTGTTTAAATACACACTGGTTACTGTAGCGCACTGTTTAAATACACACTGGTTACTGTAGCGCACTGTTTAAATACACACTGGTTACTGTAGCGCACTGTTTAAATACACACTGGTTACTGTAGCGCACTGTTTAAATACACACTGGTTACTGTAGGGCACTGTTTAAATACACACTGGTTACTGTAGCGCACTGTTTAAATACACACTGGTTACTGTAGCGCAAGGGTTAAAGTGATTCAGTTTACATTCGGACACTGTTTAAATAGACTTCAGGACACAATTCATACAGAATATGTTTTTCTTTGAACATTGTTTTGATTTTCGGAGGGGCACATTAAATAGATTCCGTTTGATAAACGACACTGAATAAATGGACGCAGTTTATTGCAGGGCACTGCTTAAATAGACTGTTTACTCCAGGGCACTGTTTAAATAGACTGGTTACTACAGGGCACTGTTTAAATAGACTGTTTACTGTAGGGCACTGTTTAAATAGACTGCTTACTGTAGGGCTCTGTTTGAATAGACTGTTTACTGTAGGGCACTGTTTAAATAGACTGTTTACTGTAGGGCACTGTTTAAATAGACTGTTTTCTGTAGGGCACTGTTTAAATAGACTTTACTGTAGGACACTGTTTAAATAGACTGTTTACTGTAGGACAATGTTTAAATCGACTGTTTACTGTAGGACACTGTTTAAATAGACTGTTTACTGTTGGACACTGTTTAAATAGACTGTTTACTGTATGGCACTTTTAAAATAGACTGTTTACTGTGGGACACTGTTTAAATAGACTGTTTACTGTAGGGCACTGTTTAAATACATTGTTTACTGTAGGGCACTGTTTAAATAGACTGTTTGCTGTAGGGCACTGTTTAAATAGACTGTTTACTGCAGGGCACTTTAAATAGACTGTTTACTGTAGGGCACTGTTTAAATAGACTGTTTACTGTAGGGCACTGTTTAAATAGACTGTTTACTGTAGGGCACTGTTTCAATAGTCTGTTTACTGTAGGACACTGTTTAAATAGACTGTTTACTGTAGGGCACTGTTTAAATAGACTGTTTACTGAAGGGCACTGTTTAAATAGACTTACTGTATGGCACTTTTTAAATAGACTGTTTAATGTAGGACACTGTTTAAATAGACTGTTTACTGTAGGGCACTGTTTAAATAGACTGCTTACTGTAGGGCACTGTTTAAATAGACTGTTTACTGTATGGCACTTTTTAAATAGACTGTTTACTGTTGGACACTGTTTAAATAGACTGTTTACTGTATGGCACTTTTTAAATAGACTGTTTACTGTAGGGCAATGTTTAAATAGACTGCTTACTGTAGGGCAATGTTTAAATATACTGTTTACTGTAGGGCACTGTTTAAATACACTGTTTACTGTAGGGCACTGTTTAAATACACTGTTTACTGTAGGGCATTTTTAAAATATACTGTTTACTGTAGGGCACTGTTTAAATAGACTGTTTACTGTCGGGCACTGTTTAAATAGACTGTTTACTGTCGGGCACTGTTTAAATACACTGTTTACTGTCGGGCACTGTTTAAATACACTGTTTACTGTAGGGCACTGTTTAAATACACTGTTTACTGTAGGGTACTGTTTAAATAGACTGTTTACTGTCGGGCACTGTTTAAATAGACTGTTTACTGTAGGATACTGTTTAAATAGACTGTTTACTGTAGGGCACTGTATACATAGACTG
Organism: Scyliorhinus canicula; assembly: GCF_902713615.1. NCBI lineage: Eukaryota > Metazoa > Chordata > Chondrichthyes > Carcharhiniformes > Scyliorhinidae > Scyliorhinus > Scyliorhinus canicula. The sequence goes on from NW_024055504.1 coordinate 352,939, forward strand.
TTTACTGTCGGACACTGTTTACATAGACTGTTTACTGTTGGACACTGTTTACATAGACTGTTTACTGTCGGGCACTGCTTAAATAGACTGGTTACTACAGGGCAGTTTAAATAGTCTCTTTACTGTAGGGCACTGTGCAAATAGACTGTTTACTGTAGGACACTGTTCAAATAGACTTTTTACTGTAGGGCACTGTTTAAATACATTGTTTACTGTAGGACTGTTTAATTACATTATTTAGTGTAGGACACTGTTTAAATACATTGTTTAATGAAGGACACTGTTTAAATACTTGTTTACTGTAGGGCACTTTTTCAATAGATTGTTCATTATCGGGCGATGTGGGATCGGGAAAGGAGCGGCAAGGGCGGAGTGGCGTCGGAAAAGGAGAGGAGGGCAGTGTATGGTCGGAAAAGGAGCAAGGAAGGCGGTTTGGGTCTGGAAAGGAGCAGTGGTGGGGAGGGCGGTGTGGGGTCGGGAATGGAGCGCAGGGGGCGATATGTTGTCGGGAACGCAGCTGGGAGCCGGTTCTGGCCTCAGGAAATTAAGTTGTTGAGCCCCCGGTGTGGTTGGCAAATTACAGCCTTCGCAAAAGCAGGGATCCTGTCCTGAGCTGAGGCCCAGGGAGATGGCGCAGAATCGCCTTGAGAACAGTGGAAGGTTCTCGACTCGGAATAGCGTTCGGAGGTTATCCCTTCCTGACAGGTTTGGGGACAATTGTGGCCTCGGTACAGTGATGGGCGAGTATTATATCGAAAAGGGGTGGGTTTGCTTCTGACATTGAGAATTCAGTTCACAGGAATTTTGCCATTTAGAGGTTATAGGCGTAGGGATTTTGTATTCTGTGACAAATGGGGTGTGGGTTCGGGCCTCTGAAATGCTTCCAAAAAAAGGCGCGAGAGGTGGGGTGGATCTTGAAGCCTTTGGAAATCAGCGGAAGCATTCTCACATCGGAGAAGAAGTGGGATTGTAGCCTCGGAGAAGGAGTGGGACTGGGAATGTAGCCTCGGAGAAGGAGTGGGAATGGGATTGTAGCCTCGGAGAAGGAGTGGGACTGGGATTGTAGCCTCGGAGAAGGAGTGGGACTGGGAATGTAGCCTCGGGGAAGGAGTGGGAATGGGAATGTAGCCTCGGGGAAGGAGTGGGACTGGGATTGTAGCCTCGGAGAAGGAGTGAGACTGGGATTATCGCCTCGGAGAAGGAGTGGGAATGGGATTATCGCCTAAGAGAAGGAGTGGGAGTGGGATTGTAGTCTCGGAGAAGGAGTGGGAGTGGGATTGTAGCCTCGGAGAAGGGGTGGGACTGGGATTATCGCCTATGAGAAGGAGTGGGACTGGGATTGTAGTCTCGGAGAAGGAGTGGGACTGGGAATGTAGCCTCGGAGAAGTAGTGTGAATGGGAATGTTCCCTCGGAGGTTGGACTGGGAATGTAGTCTCGGAGAAGGAGTGGGAGTGGGATTGTAGCCTCGGAGATGGAGTGGGACTGGGAATGTAGCCTCGGAGATGGAGTGGGACTGGGAATGTAGCCTCGGGGAAGGAGTGGGACTGGGATTGTAGCCTCGGAGAAGGAGTGGGACTGGGAATGTAGCCCCGGAGAAGGAGTGGGACTGGGAATGTAGCCTCGGAGAAGGGGTGGGACTGGGAATGTAGTCTCGGAGGAGTGGGGCTGGGAATGTAGCCCCGGAGAAGGAGTGGGACTGGGAATGTAGCCTCGGAGAAGGAGTGTGACTGGGAATGTAGCCTCGGAGAAGGAGTGGGATTGGGAATGTAGCCTCGGAGAAGGGGTGGGACTGGGAATGTAGCCTCGGAGTAGGGGTGGGAGTGGGATTGTAGCCTCGGAGATGGAGTGGGAGTGGGATTGTAGCCTCGGAGAAGGAGTGGGACTGGGAATGTAGCCTCGGAGAACGAGTGGGACTGGGATTGTAGCCTCCAAGGAGTGGGACTGGGATTGTAGTCTCGGGGAAGGAGTGGGACTGGGATTGGAGCCTCGGGGAAGGAGTGGGACTGGGATTGTAGCCTCGGAGAACGAGTGGGACTGGGATTGTAGCCTCCAAGGAGTGGGACTGGGATTGTAGCCTCGGAGAAGGAGTGGGACTGGGAATGTAGCCTCGGAGAACGAGTGGGACTGGGATTGTAGCCTCCAAGGAGTGGGACTGGGATTGTAGTCTCGGGGAAGGAGTGGGAGTGGGATTGTAGCCCCGGAGAAGGAGTGGGACTGGGAATGTAGCCTCGGAGAAGGAGTGGGACTGGGAATGTAGCCTCGGAGAAGGAGTGGGACTGGGATTGTAGCCTCGGGGAAGGAGTGGGGCTGGGATTGTAGCCTCGGAGAAGGAGTGGGACTGGGATTGTAGCCTCGGAGATGGAGTGGGACTGGGATTGTAGCGTCGGAGAAGGAGTGGGACTGGGATTGTAGCCTCGGAGAAGGAGTGGGAGTGGGAATGTAGCCTCGGAGAAGGAGTGGGGGTGGGATTGTAGCCTCGGAGAAGGAGTGGGAGTGGGATTGTAGCCTCGGAGAAGGAGTGGGAGTGGGAATGTAGCCTCCAAGGAGTGGGACTGGGATTGTAGTCTCGGGGAAGGAGTGGGACTGGGATTGGAGCCTCGGGGAAGGAGTGGGACTGGGATTGTAGCCTCGAAGGAGTGGGAGTGGGATTGGAGCCTCGGGGAAGGAGTGGGACTGGGATTGTAGCCTCGAAGGAGTGGGAGTGGGATTGGAGCCTCGGAGAAGGAGTGGGACTGGGATTGTAGCCTCGGGGAAGGAGTGGGGCTGGGAATGTAGCCTCGGGGAAGGAGTGGGACTGGGATTGTAGCCTCGGAGAAGGAGTGGGACTGGGAATGTAGCCTCGGGGAAGGAGTGGGACTGGGAATGTAGCCTCGGAGAAGGAGTGGGACTGGGAATGTAGCCTCGGAGAAGGAGTGGGGCTGGGATTGTAGCCTCGGGGAAGGAGTGGGACTGGAATTGTAGTCTCGGAGAAGGAGTGGGACTGGGATTGTAGCCTCGGAGAAGGAGTGGGACTGGGATTGTAGCCTCGGGGAAGGAGTGGGACTGGGATTGTAGCCTCGGAGAAGGAGTGGGACTGGGATTGTAGCCTCGGAGAAGGAGTGGGACTGGGATTGTAGCCTCGGAGAAGGAGTGGGACTGGGAATGTAGCCTCGGAGAAGGAGTGGAAATGGGATTATCGCCCCGGTAAAGGAGTGGGAGTGGGATTGTAGCCTCGAAGGAGTGGGACTGGGTTTGTAGCCTCGGAGATGGAGTGGGACTGGGAATGTAGCCTCGGGGAAGGAGTGGGGCTGGGATTGTAGCCTCGGAGATGGAGTGGGACTGGGATTGTAGCGTCGGAGAAGGAGTGGGACTGGGATTGTAGCCTCGGAGAAGGAGTGGGACTGGGAATGTAGCCTCGGGGAAGGAGTGGGACTGGGATTGTAGCCTCGGGGAAGGAGTGGGACTGGGAATGTAGCCTCGGGGAAGGAGTGGGACTGGGAATGTAGCCTCGGAGAAGGAGTGGGGCTGGGAATGTAGCCTCGGGGAAGGAGTGGGACTGGGAATGTAGCCTCGGAGAAGGAGTGGGAATCGGATTGTAGCCTCGGACAAGGAGTGGGACTGGGAATGTAGCCTCGGGGAAGGAGTGGGACTGGGATTGTAGCCTCGGAGAAGGAGTGGGACTGGGAATGTAGCCTCGGAGAAGGAGTGTACACAATATTCCAACTGAAGACGAAATAAGGTCCTGTACAGTTGCATCATGTGTGAGCAGTGTTTATATTCAATACCCCAACTATTGAAGGCCAGAATGCCTTATATGTTCTTGGCCAGTTTATGACTATGGGAGCGAATATTCAGTCAGTTGAAGCGGAGTTATAGAGTGAACTGGATAACTTTAATTTAAAAGTCTGTTGAAACAGTCGTGCGGAAGACAGCCAAGTTAAAGAGAGCATTAAAATAAACTGAGTCTATTTTAAAAATGTCAATCCGTGGAGTCTATTTAAACTGTGTCCTACAGTAAATAATCTATTTAAAGTGTCCGACAGTAAAGTGTCTATTTAAACTGTCCTACACAAAATAATCTATGTAAACAGTGTCCGACAGTAAACAGTCTGTTGAAACAGTTCCCTGAAGTAAACTATCTATTTAAACAGTGTCCGACAGTAAGCAGTCTATTTAAACAGTGCCCTGCAGCAAATAGTCTATTTGAACAGTCAAACAGTAAACAGTCTATTTAAACAGTCCGGCAGTAAACAGTCTATTTAAACAGTGCCCTACAGCAAATAGTCTATTTAAACAGTCAAACAGTAAACAGTCTATTTAAACAGTGCCCAACATTAAAGTCTATTTAAAAAGTTTCCTACAGTAAACAGTCAATATAAATAGTGTCCTAAAGTAAACAATCTATTTAAACTGCGTCCACAGAAAACAGTCTTTTTAAACAGTTCCCTACAGAAAACAGTCGACGTAAACAGTGCCCACCAGTAAACAGTCTATTCAAACATTGCCCTACATTAAACAGTCTATTTAAACAGTGCCCTACATTAAACAGTCTATTTAAACAGTGCCCTCCAGTAATCATTCTATTTAAACAGTGCCCTACATTAAACAGTCTATTTAAACAGTGCCCTCCAGTAATCAGTCTATTTAAACAGTGCCCTCCAGTAAACAGTCTATTTAAACAGTGCCCTGCAGTAAACAGTCCATTTAAACTTTGTTTTACAGCAAACAGTTTAAATAGTCTGTTCAGTCGGACACTATTTAAATAGACTGTGTGTCTTACAGCAAAAAGTCGATTTAAACTGTATCCGACAGAAAACAGTCGACGTAAACATTGCCCTGCAGTAAACAGTCTATTTAAACAGTGCCCTACAGTAAACAGTCTATTTAAACAGTGCCCTACAGTAAAAAGTATATTTAAACAGTGCCCAACATTAAACAGTCTATTTAAACAGTGCCCTCCAGTAAACAGTCTATTTAAATAGTGCCCTACAGTAAACAGTCTATTTAAACAGTGCTCGACAGCTTCCCCAATAACAGTTTAAGAAAAGCAATGACACCATGGGTAGCTATTTATAATTTTTAAACACTGTCCAGTAATTCTCAATGAATAGTGCTCTCTGAGTACAGACCTGACATTGTCAGAGAAAATGAATGATACCAAGTGCTAGGTATTTACACCTAGAGATGTCCTGCAATTCTCAGTGACCTGTTCAGACTCAGTACATCTCTTTTCCAATTTGTCAGAGAGAAGCAATAATACAACAGGATATATAGTTATACACCATTCTGAAGTTCTCACTGTGCTGTCACATGCATCTCCCTCCGAAACAGTCAGAGAGAATCAATGATAGCATGGGATATTTATTTGCTTAGTTACTAACTGCCCAGTAAGATTTCCTGACTTGAGTTGTCAGATAAATACCACTGAGATATTCAGAGAGAAGGATATCTAACATGGGATAGATACATATAAACTGTCCTGAGGTTCTTACCGACCTGTGCTGTCACATATACCTCCCTCCCTCTGAATCAGTAAAAGAGAAGCAATGATAGCAGTTGATAATTATTTACTCAGTTACTGGCTGTCCAGTAAGATTTCCTGATATATTTTTGCGCAGTATTGCTTCGACTGAGATAATGCGAGTGAAGGAATATAACAGGGGATACATAATTGCGCAGTTACAGCCTGTCCAGCAATACTCACTGACCTCCTGCTCCAGGACAGCTCCGACTGAAAAAATTCAGAGGGATGGAATGACGGAGCAAAAATTATCACTGACCTGTGCTGCCGTGTACAGCTCCTGACGAAATTGCTCGAGAGGAGCAGTGAAACCATTGGATGGATATTTACAAATATACCGTTCGTCCAGTAATTCTCAGTGACATGTGCTGCCCCATTACATCTCCCTCTGAATATTCACGCTGTAGCAATGATACCACGGGTAAGTAACCTGAACAGGTAAAGACTGATCAGTTATTCTCACTGACTTCTGATATCCCAGTACGCCACTCCATGAAACAGTCAGAAACACGCCAAGATACTGTGTTACTGATAGTTAGCTTGTGCAGACAAACATGTTAACTGACATGCAGGGTCGAAACACACCTCCCACTGATACAGAGTAATTACTGTTCATGTAGGATACCTATCTATCACATAAACTTTCTTGCGATTCTCAATATCCAAATATCCAATGTCCAAATACAGCGCAATCTGGCATAGCCCTATTGAAGCAATGATATCATGGGATGGATATATACCCTGTTAAGCACTATCCAGAAATCATCACTGCACAGAACTGTACAGAGGGATGTACCTCTCACACTCAGATATTTACACAGTTACAGACTACACATTATTTCTGACTGGCCTACGCTGTCACAGTACAGCTACATCTAAGACTGTCAGATTGAAGTATTGATACCATGGGATAGATATTTACAGAGTGTCTGTCGATTATTTTTCACAAACCTGTGCTGTGCCAGTATGGCTTCTTCTCAAACTACCACAGAGAAGCAATGAAATAATGGCATAGATGGATTATATCCAGTAATTCCCACTCATGTGTGTTGTGCAGTACTGCTCCCTCTGAAACATTCATAAACATGCATTGATACCATGGGCTAGATAGTTGTACAGTTACATGCTGTCGAATAATTTTCACTGATCTGTAGTGACCCAGAAAATATCCCTCTGAAACAGTCAGAGATAGCAATCTTCCTGTGGGATAGATACACACCGAGCTGTCCATCTATACTCACACAGTTAGAGAGAAGCAATGACGACAGTGAAAGTTATGCACAGTTACAGACTATCCAGTAATTCTCACTGACCTCTGCTGTACCAGAACATTTCCTTCTGGAACATTCAGAGAGAAGCATGATACCATGGGATAGATAGTTAAACATTGACAGACTAATCATTAATTCCCACTGCTATAAAAAGCAGTATCGAACCATTCAGCCCGACGATCTCCGTATTTATCAAGAACATATCCATCTCTGCCGTAAACGCCACATATCTTTGAAAGTGACACCATAAATGGAAAGGTAGTCCAGAAAGCACATCGAGTATAAAATCTGGGAAGTCATGCTACGTGTGTACCTTGGTAAAGCCGCACATGGAACATTTGACCACAATTCTGGTCGCCAATCGACTAGAAGTATGTGGAGGCTTTGGAGAGGATTCAGTGGAGGATTTCCACGATTTTTCAAGGTCGAGAGGATGATAGTTTTGTGGAGAGGCAAAATAGACGAACTGTTTTCATTAGAACGCCGTAGGTTAAGGAGTAAAGATATAGTTGTCAACAAGATTATCAGTGACATCGATAGCGTGGATGTGGATAAACTCGATCCCACGGTGAAGGATGCAGCCAATAGAGGGCATAGATTTATCGTCCAAGGTGAACAGCTTAGAGGAGGTGTGCGAGGCAGGGGTTTTACACAGAGGGTTGTGAGTCACTGCAACGCGCTGCCTTGGGAGGATGGAGCGGAAGCAGAGACGTAAACGATGATCAGACTGCATCTCGACAAATGCATGGATAGGATGTGTTTAGAGGAATACTGAATCAGGAAGTTATGAGGGTATTGGCCAAGTGTGTGATTAAGACTGGTACAGGTTTGGATGGTCGAAGGGCCTGTTCCTGTGCATTGTTGTTCATTGTTCTTCATAATATTTCCTTCCTTCTGAAGTGGCCGAGCTAGACACTGCGTTCTAGGGAGATTGAGGGGTGAGAAATCATGCTGAACCTATGTGAGTTGGCACATGGCAGAACATGCTAAAAATCAGATGAACATATTCTTGTTCACAACACGAAATGATGAAAGTAAATCTGTCCTGGGAGACCTGGTGATGTAATTCGTCAAGCGTCAGTCTGTAGAAAAACACAAGAATCAATCAAACACAAAGTCGTCAATGTAAATATGTATGGGTCCAATCACGCCCATCGCACAACAATTCTCACACTATTTCGACACCAGAATTGTGGACCACAAGGGGACGGGTGAAACGACATGTTCCACCACAGGTTTAATCATAGAGATTAAATTCAAACCAAAGACTGTGAACACTGGAAATCTGACACAGTAATAGCACATTCTTGAGAAGTTCAGCAGGTCAGGCGCCTAAAGATGAACCCATGATGTGGAGATGCCGGCGTTGGACTGGGGTGAGCACAATAATAAGTCTTACAACACCAGGTTAAAGTCCAACGGGCTTGTTTCAAACATGAACTTTCGGAGGACTGCTCCTTCTTCAGGTGAATGGAGAGGTATGATCCAGAAACATTTATAGAGACAAAGTCAGAGATGCTGGACAATGCTTCGAATGCGAGCATTTGCAGGTAATCAAATAATTACAGATCCAGAGAGAGGGATAATCACAGGCTAAAGAGGTGTGAATTGTCTCAAGCTTGAACAGTTGGTGGTATTTTGCAAGTCCAGGCCAGATGGTGGGGGGTGGATGTAATGCGACATGAATCCAAGATCCCGGTTGAGGCCGCACTCATGCGTGCGGAATTTAGTTTTACGTTTTTGCTCGGCAATTCTGCGATGTCGCATGTCCTGAAGACCGCCTTGGAGAATGTTGCATTCGCTGTTGCATTCTGGGACACACTCATCTCCATCAAGAACGGTCATCTCAGCACTTCGCTTTACCGCAATCCCACAGTCAACCTCACGATGCACCACTTTTCCAGCTTTCACCCGAAACACATTAAAATAGCCATCGCCTTTGGACAAGCCCTCCGTATACACAGACGAGGAGGAGCGTAACAGACACCTACAGATGCTGAAAGATGCTCTCGTACGAAAGGGATATTGTGCTCGACTCATCGATCGACAGTTCCAACGCGCCACAGCAAAAAACCGCACCGACCTCCTCAGAAGACAAACATGGGACACCACTGAGAGTACCCTTCGTCGTCCAGTACTTTCCTGGGGCGGAGAAACTACGACATCTTCTTCGCAGCCTTCAATACATCATCAATGATGATGAACATCTTGCCAAGGTCATCCCCACACCCCCACTACTGGCCTTCAAACAACCGCGCAACCTCAAACCCTGGGGCAGCAGGCTAGCATGGTGGTTAGCATAAATGCTTCACAGCTCCAGGGTCCCAGGTTCAATTCCCGGCTGGGTCACTGTCTGTGTGGAGTCTGCACGTCCTCCCCCTGTGTGCGTGGGTTTCCTCCGGGTGCTCCGGTTTCCTCCCACAGTCCAAAAATGTGCGGGTTAGGTGGATTGGCCATGCTAAATTGCCCGTAGTGTCCTAATAAATGTAAGGTTATGGGGGGGGGGGGGTTGTTGGGTTACGGGTATAGGGTGGATACGTGGGTTTGAGTGTGGTGACAACATTGAGGGCCGAAGGGCCTGTTCTGTGCTGTACTGTTCTATGTTCTAAACAATTACTTGCAGAAAATTACTGAGCCTTCAGAACAGTGACTACGACACCACACAACTCTGCCAGGGCAATGTCTGCAAGACATGCCAGATAATCGACATGGATACCACCATTACACGTGTAAACACCACCCACCAGGCGCGCGGCACATACTTGTGCGACTCGACCAATGTAGTCTACCTCATATGCTGCAGGAAAGGATGTCCCGAAGCGTGGTACATTGGCGAGACCATGCAGACACTACGACAACGAATGAATGGACACCGTGCGACAATCACCAGGCAGGAATGTTCCCTTCCAGTCGGGAACACTTCAGCAGTCAAGGGCATTCAGCCTCTGATCTCCGGGTAAGCGTTCTCCAAGGCGGTCTTCAGGACACGTGGCAACGCAGAATTGCCGAGGAAAAACATGTAGCTAGTTCCGCACGCATGAGTGCGGCCTCAACCGGGATCTTGGATTCATGTTGTATTACATCCACCCCCCACCATCTGGCCTGGACTTGCAAAACCCAACCAACTGTTTTGGCTTGAGACAATTCACACCTCTTTAACATGTGATTATCCGTCTCCCTGGATCTGTAATGATTTGATTACCTGCATATGCTCGCATTCCAAGCATTTTCCGGTATCTCTGACTTTTTCTATCTAAATGTTTCTGGATCATACCTCTCCATTCACCCGAGGAAGGAGCTGTGCTCCGAAAGCTCGTGTTTGAAACAAACATTGTTGGACTTTAACCTGGTGTTGTAAGACTTCTTACTATTCTATCGCCGGCCTATCTTTGCAGGTTCTCTTTCTTCTGACCTTGTGTTGTGCTCTCTGATCGCAGGCCTAGTTCTTGTGTGGTTGTATGATTCAGCCTCTCTGTCACCATTCACATTTATACTTCACCTCTGGGAAGAACCTGCTCCTTCGGGTTCTTGTCAGCTGTGCTCTGTTCACCACTTGTATCTGCATGAGGATCAGCCTTGCGCAGGAGGAGGTGCAGTTGGCCCTGTTATTTACTTGGTTCCTGAGTCCCCACCCTTTTTCCGTCCTAAGCTCTTCCTCCCATTGTCCCCTTGTTTTATACAGTGGGGAGCGTGTCATTTCTAAACGTCGTCCGATCAGGTTCCCGCAGTTCCCCTTCCCTCGAAAATCCGCCTCCAGGAACGCATTTAGCATTGTGCTTCCCAGGGTTTTGTGGGCATGTTGTTGTCTCTTGGCTGAGAAAGTGTTTGACCTGCAGATTTTGGAGCGCATTGCCGTTCAGTAGTTCCAGTCTGTCCGTCAGTTCCTCTAATGTCGATAATCGGTCTCCCATGTAAATGTCTTGAACCGTCAGTTCCCCCCGTCCGGTCTCCCGATATTAAAGCCGTCTTCGGGCATGGTCGGTGGAAACTGTGCTTTCTGCTGATGGGCTCCATGTAGATGCCTCGGTCAGACCCAGGTGCTGCTTCATCTGGTTCCAGGCTCTCAGTGATGCCACCACCACTGGGCGTGTATGTGTATTATATTGACAGGGTTGGACCGCTGCTGTCGTGAGGGCACGAAGGGCCATTCCTCAATGGGAGGACTCTCCCATTCTCCCCCATTCTGTGTTTGGTTCCATCACCCACCCCTTATTCTTTCTGCCGTGGCTGCCCAGAGGTAATGTTGGATGTTGGGGAGGGGGGGGGGGGGGCAGACCCCCCATGCACATTGTGCTTTGTAGTACTGGTAAGACCACACCTAGAGTGTGGCGCAGGTTTGGTCCCCTTACTTTAGGAAAGATGTCATGGCATTGAAGGCCGTTCAGAGGCAGGTCACCAGACTGATTCCAGAGATGACGGGTTTGTTGTTTGTAGAGCGATTGTCCAGTTTCGGCCAATACTCTCTGGTTTAGAAGAATGAGGGGAGATACAATTGATCAAGTTCAGGGACAGCACATTTAAAACCGAGATGAGAAGAAATTACTTCTTCCAAAGGGTCGTGAATCTGGAACTCGCTGCTCCAGAGTGCGGTGGATGCTGGGACAGTGAGTAAATTTAATGAGGAGTTAGACAGATTATTGATTGTTAATGGGTTTGAAGGGTTATGGAGAAATTGTCAGGTCTGGGGGGTGATGCCAGAATGCGATCATCCATGGATGTATTGAACTGTGGAGCAGGCTCGAGAGGCTCAGATTGCCGACTCCTGCTCTTAGTTCTCCTGTTTAAATGAAGACCTATTCTGTCTGATTTCATCTTCCATCTCAGAACCTGTAGCCCTTCAGGTAATAGCACCTTGATCACAAATCTGCTGCTCTTGATTAATGAGGTGATTTCTTGATTGAAAAGGAGACCAGGGGTTATGGGGAGAAGGTGAGATAAGGTGATGAGGAACGTAACAGCTATGATCGAATGGCGGAGCAGACCCGATGGGGGAACTCGCCTAATTGTGCTGCTATCAATAATAAACTTATGAACTTTCAGTTTTCGTGCCCTGTGAAACACAGAAAAATTAAACTTTAGAGTGGAATGCATGAGATTCTATTCTAAATACAAATGTTATTTTCTTCATAATTCTTCCACAATCTCTTGGGAAGTTAACTCCCCCCCCCCCCCCCCCCCCCACATACACACACACACCTTCACTGGACTTTAACCGAATGATATGCTTGGTTTAATGTTGTATTCTTCACTAAAACAACATTTGTCAGGCCATTGTTGGAAGGAGGTGAACCCATAACTCTCCTGTTCCTCACTGTTCCACTGTCAGTGACCTGGCTTCAGAACAAAGATTCAATGAAGGAACTAAAGAACAAAACAGAGATTTCAGAAAACGGGGAAAGAATTATTGCCACTTCTACGGAAAATTGATCAATGATGGCGATTACTCTTTGAAGAGACGTTTTCTGTCTTGGTCTGACTAACTCATTCAGTCAGTGAGTATGTGTGAAATATTTCCGACATTCAGAGATCAGCACAGGTACCCCGAATATCTCAGGAACTGATCCTGAGAAATACGTACAGATCCATTCGCTCCCTGTCGGGATGGGCCTTGTGCCCTGCGCTTTATTTAACATTTCCCTATAGGTACTGGTGAAATGTAGCGTCCATTTGACATCAGACTTCAAACTGCTCCCCCTGTGACGTCTTCAATTGTTGGTTATTATCTGTTAAGTATTATTAGGGATTTCCCGCAAACACAATGTACTTACTGGCAGGATATTTGCAGCATTGGATTGGATTGGATTTGTTTATTATCACGTGTACAGTGAAAAGTATTGTTCTGCGAGCAGCTCAACAGATCATGAAAGACATGAAGAGAAAAGGAAATAAAAGAAAATACATAATAGGGCAACAGATACACTGTGCAAACCACAGTGATGCACGACTGATGCCAACGTGGTGGGATATTTGTCATCATAATCATAGTCGTCTAACTTGCTCATCTGTTGCCAAAACTCACCAGCACACTATTGGGACATGTTCTTACATCAGTAGGTGATGGTTTATTTGCTTCATTAAAACATGACCATTATCCTGCGGGGTTGTTCCTGCAAATGTTCTACAAACCAGTGAGGCTGACCCAGGAGCAGAGCCTGGTTCTGTGACCCTGCATTTACCTGATAGGAGGAAGTTGCTTTGCCTGCTGTGTGATTCCGTGATGACTCTCTTTGTGATGTGACCTGGCGGGTCGTTTCAGTTCCTCAGTTGGAGTTTCCGTGGGCAGGAGGTGGCCTCCTGACTGAATAGAAAATCAGTGAATGAAGGATAAATTAATTTAATCTGAACACAATTGTATCTTAAAAATCGAGGGGAGTTAATCATGGAATCCTACAGAAAGCATCTTATCTAGCCGATTCACAGCCTGGGATGGCAACTTCTCGGCCTGGACCGCAGGAAACTTCAGAGAGTCGTGAACACAGCCCAGTCCATCACACAAGCCTGCCTCCCATCCATTGACTCCATCTCCGCCTCCCGCAGCCTGGGGAAAGCGGGCAGCATAATCAAAGACCCCTCCCACCCGGCTTACTCACTCTTCCAACTTCTTCTATCGGGCAGGAGATACAGAAGTCTGAGAACACGCGTGGACAGACTCACAAACAGCAGCTTCTCCACTGTCACCAGACTCCTAAACAACCCGCTTATTGACTGACCTGATTAACACTACATCCTGCATGCTTCACGTGATGCCAGTGCTTATGCAGCTACACTGCATATCTTGTGTTGCCCTATTATGTATTTACTTTTATTTCCATTTCTTTTCATGTACTTAATGTTGTTTCGAGCTGCTCACAGAAAAAAATACTTTCCACTGTAGCTCGGTACACGTGACAATAAACAAATCCAATCCAATCCAGAATTCCTACAGTACACACGGAGAATATTCGGCCATCAAGTCGACACCGGCCGTTGGAAAGAGCAGCCTAGTTAAGCTTAAGGCCACCCTTCCATGCTCTGCCCGTAACTCATAACCCCTGCTAACGTTTTTGGTAACTAAGGGCAATTTAGCATGGCCAGTCAACCTAACCTGCACATCTTTCGAGTGGGGGGGGGGGGGAACCGGAGCACCCTGGGTAAACTCACGCACACACGGGGAGAACATGCAGACTCCGCACAGACAGTGACCCAAGGCCGGAATTGAAACATATCATTGGCTGGCTAACCACTGTGCCATCGTGCCGCCCATAAACATACGCGAGAATGGTGCTTTTGTGTTCCAGACTCCCTCCTCTAGTCTAAGAAAACACCCTGCAGAGTCGGGGTGAAAGCACTGCCTCCAGGATCTCGCGGTCTCTGATTGTTCGTCTCTCCCACTAGCTGTACTCCTGAATATGACAGTTCCCACTATGATGAGGATTGTGGGAGAAAGGCCAGCACTTGGCAACGCATAGTGCAGAGTATTAACACACAATCATTTGCAATAAACTTGGCAGCAAGGAGGGAGAAATGGTGTTGAGACAAAGACATTGAGAAGCAACACAGCTTCAGAGAGAGGGACGGATGTGATTTTAGTGTAAAGGTAGAAATACATTATCCATGGAAAGTTTGGTTGAAGATAGAAGCTCACTTGTGCAGACGGCAATATATGCCAGGTCAACTGTTCATTTGCAATATGAAACAGACAGTTGTTTTTTTTAACAAAGGATGAAGGTTCATGGGATATTGCGTGTAAAGGCAACTAGATCATATGCGTTATAATATAATCGCAAAACAAAATGGGCTCTATGTTGAAGAGGTCGACTCCTTTCCCTATGCTTCTATCAGTTCCAGATTCTGGTGGAACGTTTCCCTGGATAACATTTCCTGATGGAGAAGCAGAAGGTGTGGGAAAATAATAGGACTATTCCTCTACAGGATAGGCTAGAGGAGTACAGCGTGCTGACAGCAATGTACAGCTGGAGGAAGGGTGAACGAAGCTTTTAGAAAGGGCATCAAAGCGCTTCACAATTATTGACGATTTCAGTGTGAGGAGTGGAGATTTGCAGGAAGATAGTGAACAGGCATCTGGGAGTCGATCAAGCTTTTAGGAAATCCTTGTTTTTTTGTGGATGCAGTGGGAATTATTAGGGAGAACATTGTGGAGATTCAGAATCTTGAGAGGAAGTCTGTAAGCAGGTGAAGGCAGAAGCTACGTTGAGTACTCACAGTTTGGGCGGTGAAACAGAGATGGCTGGTAATGGTTTGGGTGTCGGGGAGAAAGCAGGATACATGGTTGAACAGGAAAATGAGGTGGCAGTGGGGAGAGAGAGCTAGAATCTATACCGCCATTGTGATCTTGTCCTGGGGAGACGGGGACAGTCTGGTTGATGTAAATTTGGGCTTATGCGGAACATAATGTGGGTTGAAGACTTGAAGAGCAGACACATCCTTCCTCTGATGGACAACGTGGTTGCCCTGTTTGTAAGAGCTGATCACACACTTGCTGCTGGTCTGGGGAAATGTCCACAACTCCATCCAACCTGGACTGGGAGGAGGAATCGGTCATCCATACTGCCCCCCTCAAACCATCTTGGAAAGTGATGCGATCCTCGATGTCTATCGGGAGAAAGGTTTTGAAGATTCACAATGCACCCCTTAAACCCGCGTGACTCTCATAGCTTGTAGTAAAGGAGTTGGATAATACATCAGAGTAAGACGTTGTAACAGCAGTGAAATGAGGTCTGAGTGCTCATCGTAAAGTCCGCTTCAAAACACTAAATTTCCTGGAGTATTGTCCAGAGACAAATAACAAGTAAAGAGGATTATTCACTCCCGTAGGAAATTTATTATTTTGTATTTCGAATTACCCTAACGACTAGCTGCCGCATTGACTGTCCATTTGGTTCATCTATCTTACCTCTGTTTCCCCTTTGTTAGGGGAGATCATGTCTGACCAAGGGAATTACATTTTCCAAAGAGGTGGTCGGATATTAAATGAGGGCCACGCATTTGACGTGGTATACTGGGACTTTAGCAAGTCTTTCGGTAAGGTCCGTCGTGGGAGACAAATAGGGAAAGCAAATGCCGAGGGTTCCAAATAAATTTTCCACAATTTATCCGGAATTGGCTGAGTGGCAGTAAGTACAGGATGATAGCCTAGAGATGTGAGTGTTTCCCACCCTACCTCCTCCTCTAACCAACCCCCCCACCCCACGGTGGTTGGGAAGCGGGATCAGTGGCCTGTCGTGAAGGTGAGTGAGTGCCTTTAAATTTGCTTACCTTTCAGCGGGAGCAGGGTTTGAGGTAATATCAGGTCAGCTCTTCCTTTCTTTTCTTTTTCTTGTTTTTTTTTTAAATCTAGAGGTGATGTCAGGGAAGGCAGTACAATGCTCCTCCTGTAGAATGTTTGAGGTGAGGGACGCCGTCAGTGTCCCTGCTGATTTCATCTGTGGGAAGTGCACCCAACTCCAGCTCCTCAAAAACCGTGTTAGGGACCTGGAGCTTGAGCTGGATTTCGGATCATTCGGGAGGCAGAGGGGGTCATAGATAGGAGCTTCAGGGAAGTAGTTACACCAAAGACTGGAGATAGATGGGTAACTGTAAGAGGGACTGGGAAGAAGCAGTCAGTGCAGGGACCCCCTGCGGTCGTTCCCCTGAGTAACAAGTATACCGTTTTGGATACTTGTGGGGGGGGGGGACGACTTACCAGGGGTAAGCCATGGGGTACGGGCCTCTGGCACGGAGTCTGTCCCTGTTGCTCAGAAGGGAAGGGGGGAAAGGAGTAGAACATTAGTAATTGGGGACTCAATAGTCAGGGGCACAGATAGGAGATTTTGTGGGAGCGAGAGAGACTCACGTTTGGTATGTTGCCTCCCAGGTGCAAGGGTACGTGATGTCTCGGATCGTGTTTTCCAGGTCCTTAAGGGGGAAGGGGTGCAGCCCCAAGTCGTAGTCCACATTGGCACTAACGACATAGGTAGGAAAGGAGACAAGGGTGTCAGGCAGGCCTTTAGGGAGCTAGGATGGAAGCTCAGAGCGAGAACAAACAGAGTTGTTATCTCTGGGTTGTTGCCCGTGCCACGTGATAGTGAGATGAGGAATAGGGAGAGAGAGCAATTAAACACGTGGCTACAGGGAGATGCATGCGGGAGGGATTCAGATTTCTGGATAACTCGGGCTCTTTCTGGGGAAGGTGGGACCTCTATAGACAGGATGGTCTAGGTCTACATCTGAAACGGAGGGGCACCACTATCCTGGGGGGAGATTTGTTAGTGCTCTTTGGGGGGGGGGTGTTAAACTAATTCAGCAGGGGCATGGAAACCTGGAATGTAGTTTTGGGGTACGGGAGATTGAGAGTATAGAGGTCAGGAGCACAGATTTGACTTCGCAGGAGGGTGCCAGTGTTCAGGTAGGTGGTTTGAAGTGTGTCTACTTCAATGCCAGGAGTATACGAAATAAGGTAGGGGAACTGGCAGCATGGGTTTACCTGGGACTTCGATGTTGTGGCCATTTCAGAGACATGGATAGAGCAGGGACAGGAATGGTTGTTGCAGGTTCCGGGGTTTAGGTGTTTTAGTGAGCTCAGAGAAGGGGGCAAAAGAGGGGGAGGTGTGGCGCTGCTAGTCAAGGATAGTATTACGGTGGCGGAAAGGATGCTAGATGGGGACTCTTCTTCTGAGGTAGTATGGGCTTAGGTTAGAAACTGGAAAGGAGAGGTCACCCTGTTGGGAGTTTTCTGTCGGCCACCTAATAGTTCTAGGGATGTAGAGGAAAGGATGGTGAAGATGATTCTGGAAAAGAGCGAAAGTAACAGGGTAGTTGTTATGGGAGACTTTAACTTTCCAAATATTGACTGGAAAAGATATAGTTCGAGTACATTAGATGGGTCGTTCTTTGTACAATGTGTGCAGGAGGGTTTCCTGACACAATATGTTGACAGGCCAACAAGAGGCGAGGCCACATTGGATTTAGTTTTGGGGAACGAACCAGGCCAGGTGTTAGATCTGGAGGTAGGTGAGCATTTTGGAAACAGTGACCACAATTCGGTGACCTTTACGTTAGTGATGAAAAGGGATAAGTATACCCCGCAGGGCAAGGGTTATAGCTGGGGGAAGGGCAATTATGATGCCATTAGACATGACTTAGGATGTGTTGGTTGGAGAAGTAGGCTGCAAGGGTGGGGCACATTGGATATGTGGAGCTTGTTCAAGGAACAGCTATTGCATGTTCTTGATAAGCACGTACCAGTCAGGCAGGGAGGAAGGGGTCGAGCGAGGGAACCGTGGTTTACCAAAGAAGTGGAATCTCTTGTTAAGAGGAAGAAGGAGGCCTATGTGAAGATGAGGCGTGAAGTTTCAGTTGGGGCGCTTGATAGTTACAAGGAAGCGAGGAAGGATCTAAAGAGAGAGCTGAGACGAGCAAGGAGGGGACATGAGAAGTCTTTGGCAGGTAGGATCAAGGGAAACACAAAAGCTTTCTATAGGTATGTCAGGAATAAAAGAATGACTGGGGTAAGAGTAGGGCCAGTAAAGGACAGTGGCGGGAAGTTGTGTCTGGATGCTGAGGAGATAAGCGAGATACTAAATGAATACTTTTCTTCAGTATTCACTCAAGAAAAAGATAATATTGTGGAGGAGAATGCTGAGACCCAGGGAATTAGAATAGATGGCATTGAGGTGCGTAGGGAAGAAGTGTTGGCAATTCTGGACAAGGTGAAAATAGATAAGTCCCCGGGGCCGGATGGGATTTATCCTTGGATTCTCTGGGAAGCCAGGGAAGAGATTGCTGAGCCTTTGGCTTTGATTTTTAGTCATCCTTGGCTACAGGAATAGTACCAGAGGACTGGAGGATAGCAAATGTGGTCCCTTTGTTCAAGAAGGGGAGTAGAGATAACCCCGGTAACTATAGGCCGGTGAGTCTAACGTCTGTGGTGGGTAAAGTCTTGGAGAGGATTATAAAAGATACGATTTATAATCATCTAGATAGGAATAATATGATTAGGGACAGTCAGCATGGTTTTGTGAAGGGTAGGTCATGCCTCACAAACCTTATCGAGTTCTTTGAGAAGGTGACTGAACAGGTAGACGAGGGTAGAGTAGTTGATGTGGTGTATATGGATTTCAGGAAAGCGTTTGATAAGGTTCCCCACGGTCGGCTATTGCAGAAAATACGGAGGCTGGGGATTGAGGGTGATTTGGAGATGTGGGTCAGAAATTGGCTAGTTGAAAGAAGACAGAGAGTGTATTGGGGAAATGTTCAGAATGGAGTTCAGTTACGAGTGGCGTACCACAAGGATCTGTTCTGGGGCCGTTGCTGTTTGTCATTTTTATAAATGACCTAGAGGAGGCGCAGAAGGATGGGTGAGTAAATTTGCAGACGACACTAAAGTCGGTGGAGTTGTAGACAGTGGGGAAGGATGTTGCAGGTTACAGAGGGACATAGATAAGCTGCAGAGCTGGGCTGAGAGGTGGCAAATGGAGTTTAATGTGGAGAAGTGTGAGTGATTCACTTTGGAAAGAATAACAGAAATGCGGAATATTTGGCTAATGGTAAAATTCTTGGTAGTGTGGATGAGCAGGGATCTCGGTGTCCATGTACATAGATCCCTGAAAGTTGCCACCCAGGTTGATAGGGTTGTGAAGAAGGCCTATGGTGTGTTGGCCTTTATTGGTGAGGGATTGAGTTCCGGAGCCATGAGGTCACGTTGCAGTTGTACAAAACTCCAGTACGGCCGCATTTGGAGTATTGCGTACAGTTCTGGTCGCCTCATTATAGGAAGGAGGTGGAAGCTTTGGAACGGGTGCAGAGGAGATTTACCAGGATGTTGCCTGGTATGGAGGGAAAATCTTATGAGGAAAGGCTGATGGACTTGAAGTTGTTTTCGTTAGAGAGAAGAAGGTTAAGAGGTGACTTAATAGAGGCATACAATATGATCAGAGGGTTAGATAGGGTGGACAGCGAGAGCCTTCTCCCGCGGATGGAGGTGGCTAGCACGAGGGGACATAGCCTTAAATTGAGGGGTAATAGATATAGGACAGAGGTCAGAGGTGGGTTTTTTACGAAAAGAGTGGTGAGGCCGTGGAATGCCCTATCTGCAACAGTAGTGAACACGCCAACATTGAGGGCATTTAAACATTTATTGGATAAGCTTATGGATGATAAGGGCATGGTGTAGGTTAGATGGCCTTTAGATTTTTTCCATGCCGGTGCAACATCGAGGGCCGAAGGGCCTGTACTGCGCTGTATCGTTCTATGTTCTATGTTCTATATTTTTCTGACTGGAATCCTGTGTTCAGTGGGGTCCGGTGACCATGCGTGTCGGAGCCCTTGCTGTGTGGTATACATCAATGATTTAAACCTGAATTTGGCAGGGTTGATCAGTATGTTCGTTTATGATGCGAACAATGGTGGAATGGTAATATCCAGGTTGTGTTTGACTACAAGAGGATATCAATGGGCTGTGCAGACGGCCAATGCAGTGGCAAATGTAATTGAATTCGGTGAATTGTGAGTTGATGCACGTGAGCAGGACAAGCAACGCAAAGAAATGCCTGATAAAGGTTAGAGCTCTGTGAAACACCGAGATCAGAAGGACATTGATGTGCATGTACACTAGTCACATAAGGTAGCAGGCAAGTGAATAAAGCGGTTAAAAGGCATATGGTATACGTCTTCGTATTAGCTCAGGCATAGAGTTTACCAACAGGGAGATTATACTGGAACAGTACAAAATGTAGGCTTGGCCGCAGCTAGGTACTGTGCACAATTATGGAACCACCATCTGGGATGGATGTGACAGCAACGAGAAGGATCTGAAGGAAATTTACCGGGTTGATATATCCGCTAGAAAGCTTTAGTAGTGAAGCGAGATTAAATAAGATAAATAAAGGGTGTATTCCTTGGAGCAGAGGAGATTGAGGGCTCAATGATTGAAATGTGTAACATTATTTGGGTCGATAGGCTAGATAGAAAAAAATGTTTCCACTTGGTTGCGGGATCACTGATCATGGGGCATAGATATAAGGTAACGTGCTGGAGTGTTCGAGGGAATGGGAGGAAAACCATGTTCACCTGTACGGTCCTGGAAGGCTGGCGCTCACTGCGTGAATGTGTGACAGAGGCAGAGTCCTGCATAACAATTAAGAAGTATTTCGATAAGCACTTTAAACACCAAGGCAGACAAGACGATAGAGCAAGTTGTGGAAAATGAGATTAGAATAGCGAAGTGGTTGTTTTTGAACGGCACGGAGATAATGGGCCGAACGGCGCATTGCTATGCTGCTGTGTAACCGGCACGGAGATAATGGGCCGAACGGCGCATTGCTATGCTGCTGTTTCACCAGCACGGAGATAATGGGCCGAACGGAGCATTGCTATGCTGCTGTGTGACCGGCAGGGAGATAATGGGCCGAACGGCTTGCTATGCTGCTGTGTGACCAGCACGGAGATAATGGGCCGAACGGAGCATTGCTATGCTGCTGTGACCGGCAGGGAGATAATGGGCCGAACGGGGCATTGCTATGCTGCTGTGTGACCGGCAGGGAGATAATGGGCCGAATGGAGCATTGCTATGCTGCTGTGTGACCGGCACGGAGATAATGGGCCGAACGGAGCATTGCTATGCTGCTGTGTGACAGTGACGGGGATAATGGGCCGAACGGGGTATTGCTATGCTGCTGTGTGACCAGCACGGGGATAATGGGCCGAACGAGCATTGCTATGCTGCTGTGTGACCGGAGGAGATAATGGGCCGAACGGAGCATTGCTATGCTGCTGTGTGACAGGCACGGAGATAATGGGCCGAACGGACCATTGCTATGCTGCTGTGTGACAGGCAGGGAGATAATGGGCCGAACGGAGCATTGCTATGCTGCTGTGTGACAGTCACAGAGATAATGGGCCGAACGGCGCATTGCTATGCTGCTGTGTGACCAGCAGGAGATAATGGGCCGAACGGAGCATTGCTATGCTGCTGTGTGACCGGCACGGAGATAATGGGCCGAACGGAGCATTGCTATGCTGCTGTGTGACAGTCAGGTAGATAATGGGCTGAACGGAGCATTGCTATGCTGCTGTGTGACAGCACGGTAATGGGCCGAACGGGCATTGCTATGCTGTTGGCTCTTCAGTGTCAATGACTCAATGAGGAGAACATGGTGTGACTACACCTTAGGTCTTTATAGTGCATGTTGAGGGCCACTGTTTCATTATGGGTTTTATCTGAATGTTAGTTAAGGGTTTACTTCAGTCTCAGTGGAAAGCAGACAAGAAATACTCATACAAATAAAAAGTGAGAAAACTATGACGGACAAATCATTCATAAAGTGATAAATATGGAATGTATTGATTCCAGGAAGACATCGAAAGAATAGAAAGGTTGATCTTCTCAGAAACCAAATATTCGTAAAAAGATACATTCGGCCGTTGCGAAAGAGACAGTCGATTTGATACTGCAATTGCAACATGTTCACATCGACATTGGCAATAGTTCATCAGAAAAAAAGTGTATTTACAAATCATGAACCATTTTGGAAAATGTAAGGATATAAATCCAAGAGTATTTAGATAATTTATTATTGCAATCGTTTAACTTGAAATACATACACATTAATCAGAAAGAGAAAAATGGATTACAGGTGCTTCAACACGAATTTAATATGGAGATTGGAATGTTCGAAAGTGGAGAACAAAGTCTGAAATTGATTATACTCATGTTGAACTTTGCATGATTAAATTTATATCGTATGTTCCTTAATGAGTGTTAATTGTTTAGTAATGGGAAATGTATACAGTTGAATGACTTTGAAGAATAAAGTCAACTTTATATGTTGCTGGTTCATTTTTTAGTGGAGGTGTGTTTATCATATATTGCATTTATCCATTTGGTGCAGTAAGGGTTAAATGTCTGGGTCAGTGTTTGCTTGATTGCTGCAGTTGTGTTTCAAACATCCTGGATGCATGGCAGCTAGACTTGTTGGTCCAGAAGTGTAATTAAAACACTGTATCGGTTTCAGCTGATGGGCGTTTATCTATATAAGTGGGTTCCATGTGGAGCAGTTAATTAGAGACATGTTGTTCACATTATTAATATTATACAATTCAACCAAGAGTTGAAGCAGTCAATTCTTACCGGCTTCAAGGAGGTTACTTTCGGCTGGAAGGTCAGCTGGGAAGGTTGCTGAATATTTGAACATCCAGATATTCTGCATTATTCTGGCAGGGTGTCATGTTGTTTCGTTCCACAGTCTCAGAAGATCTGTTCTTCAAAGTGGAGTGTTCGATATGTCTCAACACAACAATGTCCCGGAGCGTGAACTGCAGTTAAATTAATTGTGGCTGTTTAGCACAGGGCTATATCGCTGGCTTTGAAAGCAGACCAAGCAAATCAACAGCACGGTTCGATTCCCGTAGCAGCCTCCCCGACCAAGCGCAGGAATGTGGCGACTAGGGGCTTTTCACAGTACTTCATTTGAAGCCTACTCGTGACGATAATCGATATTCATTTCATTTCATTTTAAATGTTGTTTGGCATCTGGGAAGCTGTTGCTGTTTGGGTGAAAATAAAGATCTCAGTTAAGGTTTACCAGTCTGCCCCTACTATTCTTTAACTGCGTTATTTCCTCGTGGCTTCCTGCTGTCTCAGCTGGTTAGCCAATAGGCGGACAGCCTTGTCTCTGTGTTCGTCGAAGGCCCCCTGCCTGGCGGGGTTGATACACTGTTTCCCAGTGGATAGCAGGCCCGCCCTGGCGGGGTTGATACACTGCTTCCCAGTGGATAGCAGGTCCCGTGCCTGGCGGGGTTGATACACTGTTTCCCAGTGGATAGCAGGCCCGTGCCTGGCGGGTTGATACACTGCTTCCCAGTGGATAGCAGGTCCCGTGCCTGGCGGGGTTGATACACTGCTTTCCCAGTGGAGCAGGTCCCGTGCCTGGCGGGGTTGATACACTGCTTTCGCAGTGGCTAGCAGGTCCCGTGCCTGGCGGGGTTGATACACTGCTTTCCCAGTGGAGAGCAGATCCCGTGCCTGGCGGGGTTGATACACTGCTTTCCCAGTGGATAGCAGGTCCCGTGCCTGGCGGGGTTATACACTGCATTCCCAGTGGATAGCAGATCCCGTGCCTGGCGGGGTTGATACACTGCTTTCCCAGTGGATAGCAGGTCCCGTGCCTGGCGGGGTTGATACACTGCTTTCCCAGTGGATAGCAGGTCCCGTGCCTGGCGGGGTTGATACACTGCTTTCCCAGTGGATAGCAGGTCCCGTGCCTGGCGGGGTTGATACACTGCTTTCCCAGTGGATAGCAGGTCCCGTGCCTGGCGGGGTTGATACACTGCTTTCCAAGTGGATAGCAGGTCCTGTGCCTGGCGGGGTTATACACTGCTTTCCCAGTGGATAGCAGGTCCCGTGCCTGGCGGGGTTGATACACTGCATTCCCAGTGGATAGCAGGTTAATGTCCATTTGCAGCTTTTTCTCTCCACCAGCAGCTCTACAGTCGGGGCCTCAGAGTATTTTAAGTTGACCCAGAATGGCGTCCACCAGTTGTTCCCTGGCCACCCTCATTTTCCGATCTCTGCTTGCCTTGTCGGCTATGATTCCTTCTCGGCTAATCAATGCCACACGTGGAGGGTGAGACCTCCCCGGTTTGGTTGTTACTAACGTAGCCGCCTATGGCCCGCGATGTTTTTTGACAGAAGGCCTTGCCGGCCAAGAGATCCATGTCCAGACTCCACATGCGGCGCTGGCCCCGGCCCCGTCTCCATCCTCACATCCATCTAGTGTGTAGCGTGGTCGGAGATAATATCGCAGTACTCCGGTCCAGTGATCCCTGGAAACACCGATGTCCCCACTGCAAAGCAGTCGATAAGGGTGTATACCTTGTGTACTTGTGAGAAGTATGAAACTTCCTTCTCTCCCAGGTGCAGGAACATCCTTGGGTCCACCACCCCTATCTGCTCCATAAATGCTTCCAGCTCCCAAGCCATGCCAGCCTTTTCCCTGCTCTCGGGTTTGATCTGTCAGTCAGTGGGTCCTGTACACAGGTCAAGTCGCCCCCCATGATCAGTCGGTGTGTGTCAAGTTCGGGGATTTCTGCCATGGTCTTCTTTATGAATTCTGTATCGTCCCAGTTGGCAGCATGGACATTTAGCTGTACGACCAGTGCCCCTTCCAGGAAACAGCTGACCATGACGTAACTTCCCCCGGGACCGTAACTTTCTTGGTTTCTGTAAACCTCGTCCTCTATCGAATTAATATTGCTAGCTCCAAGCACGCGGCCCGTAGCATTAGTGGAACGTCTGTCCCACCCATCCCTTCCTGACCAGCAGTGGGACCTTCTCCCTCAGGTGCGTCTATTGTCTGCTTTTAGGCTTCTTAGGTAGTTGGACTCTGGATTTTTCACTGGGCCGTAGTCCACTTACGTTCCAGATAACAATCCTGGTGGCGGATCCTGACCCCCCATCCCCCCCCCCCCCCCCCCCGCCGTCCTGCGTGATCACCCGTATTAACCTGGTGGATGCGCCTCTGCACTCTGGTGTTTTCCTTTCTCAGGGGACTGCCCACAATGGCCGGGTTAGCTGATTTCACCATGAGATCGGGCCCCAGGGCTCTGGGTCTCCTTTTGTCCAGGGGGCACCCAACATGGCCGCCAGCTATGTTGGGTGCCGCGTGGCTCCGCCCTGCCCCCTAGCGTCTCCCTTCGCCCTAAGCCCTCCCGAGTGGCTGTTTGCGGCGCCATCGTGGTTCCTCGCCATGCTCCGTCCGCCGAGGCCTGTGTTCGTGCTGCTTATCTACCTCACCTTCTCTTTGCTTCTCTTGTGTTCTGCGCTCTCTCCCTGACTCCTTTCACCTCCCCATAGTCCCTGTCTCTCTGTCCCACCCCCGCCTCTCTTCTCCCCCCCCCCCCACCCTTCTGCCCTGCCCCAGATACTTTGTGCCAGACGAGCCCTCTTCCTGAGACGCTCGCCACGGCCATTCTTTCTTCCTGCCCTCCAGTGTTGGCCCTTCTCGCTCGCTCCTGGACCCAATCCCAGTACTTACCCTCCTCTGGTCCTGTTTTACCTTCCTTTTGCTCGTCCTTGTCTCGCGCTTCATGTACCT